>NW_009730147.1:0-23660 GCF_000703405.1 Apaloderma vittatum | reverse complement strand
CCATGAAGAATTTCTTCCTAATGTCCAGCCTAAACCTGCCCCGTTGCAACTTGCAACCATTCCCCCTGATTCTGTCCCTAATTACCTGTGAGAAGAGACCAGCACCAACCTCTCTACAATGTCCTTTCAAGTAATTGTAGAGCATGAGAACATGTAGAACATGCACATCTTCTATTTTGGCATTGTGTGCAGTAAGTGATAGCTATTCTTCATCGGTTATTTTTATCCGCCTACCCTTTTCACTCCTGTTGCAGCTTTTCTAACCCTTCTCCATTTCTGTAGCAAAAATAACACTCGGATGAAGAAAGTTTTCCAGCTCTTGGAAAGTTACCATGTTTCAGCTCTCCTTTTCAAAAGTGAGATTGCCAAAGGTAAAGAAAAAAAAAAAGCATGAGCGCATCTACTGCTTTCAATGAAAGCTTTAAGACTTAGTGTTTTCAGCTCTATTGTGGAATTTTCCAGTGCTGGGGAAAAAGATGTGTATAAAAAAAAACTGTTGGAAACATGGGCTTTTGCAGTTAAAGACATAATTTTGAGAATTCAGCCTTTCAGCACCAGCATTTGGATGATTAACAAGGAAATAGTTTCAGTAATTCTGTGAATAACACAAAGATGATCATGCAGAATTTGGCTTATTGCTATAGCTGCTTCTGGAAATCATACTATTCATATTCAGTAGATGAGTAGCTTGAGATCAAAGGTTACTAAGAATCAGAAACAATCAGGAGGTTGGGATTCTCATTTTCTAGAGTTGGCTTTTTCACTAGCACAGATGGTAATTTCTCTTGGCTTGCTAGATAAGAGATATTTTATTGTTTGCAGAGGCATTCAGTAGCTGAAGGTTTGAGTCAAATGTGTCTTGAGCTCTCCTTCATGGACAGACTATTTTTACCTATCCCAAGAACTCTATGACTGCCTCTGACAAGGAAGGGTTATGTTCATGATGAAACTGGTTGATGTGTGGCTTTGCAGGAAATTGTGGAGTTGCTAAGCAGTGGTTGGCTTCTCCAAAGACAGGGCAGTACTATGGGATGAAGTGAAGCCTGTAAAAACCCTAGGCTTTTCGAACCTACTGCTCTGTAGTACAGGTTCAGACATCTGGCTCAGTCCACTTCTCACTATAGACCTAACTGAGACAACACAGCATTTTACTTCCTTGTTGTAGGTATTGGGAAATTATGGACCAGCTGTTGATATTTAGGTGAAACGTTAATTGTGCTTTTACTGCCACATGTTCCAACAAAAAGGTATAAATGTACAATATAAATGTAAACTTGTCCATGAATAATGAAAAAAGGGACCACAAAGGATAGCTAGTAAGGTAGCAGTCTTAATGAACATGATGGAGGAAAAAAAAAAAAAATAAATGCGTACAGAAGGAGAAATGGAAGAAAATACATTTATTTTGAAACTAAAACTGCAAAGGAGGCAATTGTACTCTAGACTTCCATTCTGTCAGCATAATATGATAAGCTCTCTTGATTATTAAGGAAAGACTTTCAATGTAATTTTCTGCAGCTTTTAAAACAATAAAAACTGAAAATGTGGATTACTCTTCTAAGGAGTGTCTGCCACTTTATGTTTTCACAAAACCCTAATCAAATGGATTTGACCATTGTGTTAGGAAAAAAAGTGTGTTTGCTATTAAGATCTTCAGAAGAACAAAACAAGGCAATAATAAGATACTTAAGACAAAAGCTGGCCTTACAGGTAGACATAGCACTACACCATGTTATTCTGAAAGTCTGCATGGCTTTCATATGCAGCCCAATAAGACTAGCTTGTGTCCACCTTTCACATAAACTTGTTAACTTTCCTAGTGCAGCATTCTTGTAGCAATCTCAGTATTATCAGTATCAATCTCTTCCACTTAGGGATTTTGCTACCACATCCTTCAGATTGCATAAGGATGACACAGTAGGATTATGCAAAAAGCTGACAGGAGCCTTTTCTGAAAACATTTGACCAAGTTTGAAGAAACCACCCATGGATGTCCTTCCAGGCATTCTTTATGGCTGGTGGAAAGGGAAATAGGGCACAGGATCAAGGGAGGAGAGATGTTTGTTGGTCAAACCTAGCGAATGCAAAAGGAACACTAGATAAACACAACTTCATAAAAAACTTTAAAAGCAAGCCTGCAAAGATTTTCTATGTTAAAGCTGTGTCCTTCGATATGCTTATACATAGTGGTGCCTCAGGCTAATGCACTACCCATTCACCTTCATGCTACCTGAGATCATGTGTAATTGCAGAGGAACTGGTCTTCCTTGGTCCCAAAGGGAACTACCAAACCAGCACAAATAATGAAGCTACTTTCTTCCAGACTTGGGTCAATTAATTTTTAAACTCAGTTATAAATTAAGGTTTTTGCTGACTCCATGTATTATATCAAAAGGATTTCACTGCCTTTTTTTTCCCCTAAAATCTTTCTCCTTTTCCTCACAATGAATATCTGGCAGCATTCAGCTGGAGAAAATAGAGACAGAAAAACGATAGTTTACAAAATCCTAATGGTGTTCAGTGCAGTTAACTCACTATTTCTATAATGCCCTCAGGACATGGCTAATCTTTGAGAGCCAGGAAATATGGACATGTTCAGTCACTAAAGTCAAAGACAAAAGTACTGATGTGGCACTGTTGTGTGTTTTCTATACCACCAAAACCACTTGCTTTTTTCCTACTCCTGCATGTACAGCAAGGAAGTGGGTTCGGTAGCTGCGTGAGGCTTTGCAATTCAGTGTATCCTTGAATCTCTTGTGTACTGGGTGAACTGTGTCCCAGAAATAATCTCGGAGAACCTGTGCAGAGCCTCTGCCTGCACCTCCATGGCCTTCAGCTGGGTGAGGTCAGCCCTTCTCAAAAGGCATGTGGCTTTGTCTCTTGCAGGCCTTAAAATTACTATATTTCAACTTTGAAATGCTGCTTCAAATCACTAATAACTTGAAGTAACAAAATGTTTCAAGAGCTACTTTCTAGAAGCTTTCATGACACTTGGAATCCCTGTATATTCAGCACTCATTTGAAGGGACAAAGCATTCTTGATTTAGGGGGTTTTTCATGCAGCAGTATGAATTTTGGAAGTGAAAGTTCTTGCCAGCTATTGCATCTAAGCTGCAGATAAAGAAGATTTTTTTTCTATTGCATTTCAGGATTTTTGATCCTTTTCTTAATGCACAGACCTCAATGATTTTTATTTTAGATTAGAACAGTAGATTAGAATAATTTAATATGGTTTTAACAGTAGTTTATTATAAAAGTCTCAAGTTTTACCACAGGTAAAATTATTCCGAGAATGCACCAAAGATCTCAATGCAGAACAAAACATCAAAGCAAAAGGGGTTTCCAGGTAACAGTTACTGATACATGTGAGGAAGATTACTTTTTTTTACACCAGTTGATCTTCACCTTAGTTTTGTGTCGCAAGTCTTGCATGTGTTAGTGGTGCGTTGAAAGATGAACATATGTAGATTTTCACACCATAATCTCATCTGGATACACTCAGGAAAATAATTGAGTTTTAGGTTGACTTTTCTTTTTCCTGTCTGTGTTCAAGTACTTTTTCAAAATCTTCTGAAGGCCATCACTGGCAATATCACCTCAGAAAAGCTTTTAGATTTTATTGGACAACTACATTGCTTTAAACAAGATTGGAAATGTATTTTAAGCAAGACTTTTTTTTCTGAATTTTGTAATTAAATCGGTCCCAGCTTTTTTTTTTCTTTTCTTTTTTCCTTCCCTTGACTTTCATTTTAACATTATAGCAAAGAAGTATGAATCTGGTGTTCATAACAAGTTTTTATCACTATATTTTGACTAGAAAATTCTCCTGGCACTTAACCATGAATTTTTCATTTCTTTCAATAATTCCATCCTTTTTTCACTATTTTTTCATTACTTGCTATCAAACTAAGCCGTCTTCTTCCCATGATAATATTTGTCCACCTAAATATTTCCATTATTTCCAGCAGCACTAC
This sequence comes from Apaloderma vittatum, assembly GCF_000703405.1. Taxonomy (NCBI): domain Eukaryota; kingdom Metazoa; phylum Chordata; class Aves; order Trogoniformes; family Trogonidae; genus Apaloderma; species Apaloderma vittatum. The sequence continues at coordinate 19,686 of NW_009730147.1, read as the reverse complement.
TCATGATTAATTCATTTCTGCAAGACAGCGAATCTTTCAGCCACAATAAGTTCAAGTACTGTAAGCTGGCAAAACATTAGTTGCTTTCACTTTCGCAAAACCTTATGAGCAGAACAAGCATGTTTGTCCCAAATGCTGATGGCATCAGTATCCTGCAGACTGTTTTTTCTCCTTTTAAGAGAGAGGACTTGGATTTTTTTATTTTTTTTTATCTCTGTGTAGAAAGCTGTCAGCCACACTTCCTATAACTTCAACTACATGCAATGCAGGGAATGTGCACCATGGCCTTTCCTCCTTTCACAAAATCATTCCTTTCTTCCTTCATCCAACTGCAGAGCTATGTGCCGGAGGTCATGCCAAGTCGGAGGCAAAGATTTCAGTCGTTGTTGGCTGCTTCTGGCAGGACACAACCATTATTTCCTTCCCCTTGTCACTTCTCTGCTCCCTTCATCTGCCCTGGGAGTGTTGCACCAGGAACATCCAGTTTGCTGGCTCTGGGACTATTGTTTCCTTATGTGCTGTACGTGGGAAAGGGAAGTTTCCATATATCATCACTTTACTGCCCATCCACTATATACTCTTTGGATGGAATACCTTGTGTTATGCCGCTTGGGAAATATGTTTCTCTTTGTTAACAGCTGAGAAACAAATCAGTCCAAAACATAATTTTCAAAAGGCACTTTTCCAGATGAGGTTGGAATAGGTGAGAAAAGCTCATTCATGCTCTTTCTAGTGGTGTGTTAATGAAATATTATGGACAGCTGGCGCAATGAAAACTTGAACATGTCGAAGTTATGTCCCTTATAAATCAAGCATTGTGGGTAAGTAATACTTTACAGCTGCTTTGATGTTTAAGACCTGCATATACACACCTCTGGTGTTGATTTTTGGCTTTGTCCCTGCACAGTCTGATCTCTGGGAAAGGTTTCTGGTGTCATTCTAGAAATTAAGCAAATTCGATTGTGTTATTTCACTCAGTCCCTAATCTCCCCCCTCCCCATTGCTCTTGGAGGTCTCCATCCCTGTTGTTCCCAGAGGTCCCTTGACCTGTCTTCTGAGGGGCCAAGCACTTGCACAAAATCACGAGGGGAGCAATAGCAAGGCAGGGTCAGACCAAGAGTGCTGAATGGTTTTGTCTTTATCATGTTAGCTCTTGTCCCTTCTCTTTTCTGGGAAGCTACTTATCGTGTTTTGCCTTCAACGATGGTATTTCATTTTGATTTGTGTGGAACAACAAGGAAATGGAGATTGAAGTGATCAGCTGTTGAATTGTGTGTCCTTTACCTTTTTATTAGAGGTGTTGGTTCACATCTTCATGAAGGATGTATTACGTGATCACAGAAATAGATTTACCTCTTTTTAAATGCCTTTTATCAATTTCCTTTTGCCATAAAGTATGAATTATTGACAAACCCCAGGCCTTCTGTCACACCTACCTCTCCAGTTTAATAGCCCTTTCCTACACGCCCTTGTTGCTATGGTGCTCTGTTTCACAGCTACGATGCATTATATATTGTAATAAGTGACATATGCTCAAGCCAGCCCAAAAAGTTGGTGCACTGGCAATTAATAACTTGGAATTTTTAAGAAAAGGGTTTTTTGAGGGCATAAGGCAATCAAAGTATTGATAAGAATGGCAAAAGTCCTCATGAGATAATTCCCATGATACTGGCTATTTGAATATACACCATTGGACAAGGGATTTGCCTAGAAGACATGAGTAAAATATTGAATGTGTGCAGCAGACAGACAGATTTTTCAGATACAGATTTTCATACTTTACTGATGTTTTTAGTTAAGAATAAACAAACAAACATATCTTATGCTAGTTTACTTCTTTTTACTAAGTAAAAAATCGGCAGAAAATGTGATGGTATCTTAAATGTGTGATAGACATTCTTTTGCAGCAATTTGAAATGAAAAGTATGGAATTTTTCAGAGAGATAAAAACAGAAGAAAACTTTGCATTACCTCTTTCCTTACTTTTATTCTTTACTGGGCACACAACTACCAGGATTATTAAAAAAACCCAAAGGAAAACAAACACTTCTGCTTTGGGGATTGACTCCTCTGTCTCACTGTCTAAATTAATAAGGTGTTGCTACCACTTCTTAAAGAAACTAATGGACTACTGTCCAGCTAAAAGCATTTGTAATCAAAACTACATTAACATGTACTTTCATTGTAATACAAAGCAAAAACTTAGTTGTTACATTTATCCACTGAATATTAATAACAACATGTTATTAATGTGCAGTAAAATGAAATAGTATAAATATATAAAGTAGCATTTGACAGGAGCTGCTAGAAAGTGTCAAGAGAAATAGGACTGGTTGTAATTCAGTTTCTGGTATCTTCAATCAGCATAATCATAGATGATTGAGCATTAAACACAGTCGTCAGGGATCCTTTTAGAAGAGCCTTACTGCCAATGCCATGCTGTAGCTATGTTTAAGTTGTCCAAAACTTCTTTCTTTTTTTTTTTTTACCACAAAATGGAGATTATAAAAGTGAGAAATAAGCATGTCCTTAGTGTAAATCTACCGTTCTAACTTGAATGGAACTGAAGCACAGGTCCCTGGTGCTCTGCTATGAACGACTCACCCTGTTTTCAGTATGTGCAGAGACACTGGTAACAAATGGTCAGAGCTGGCCAAGACTGTTATGAACATTGCAGAGAAAACGTTGAGTGTCCAGGGGGTGGGCAGAGCCACCAGCCAGTGACGGCAGTACTGCTGCTGCCCACTGCCCTGTCCATCGCCTGTCTCCTGCCGCCAGAGCAGGAGGGAGGCAGACATCGCTGCCTCGTGTCAGCTTATGATGTTCCTCTAGCAAGCAGGAATAACTTTAAAAATAACTCTTGGGAAGAAGTCTAACACTGACTTTTTTTTTCATCTTTAACCTCAGACAGACTGTTGTCAGCAAGAGAGTTTTTAATTATTTTTTTTTTATTTTTTTTTTTACACCACTCATACTAGCTTTTTTTTCACCAGATAGCACTGTACTGAGACCCAGAGACATAGACTATATTCCCAGCTCTCATGTTTTTGGTACCTCTCCTTATCCCCTTCCACCATATATGCAGCATGTACACTGCCTCTCTTGGGCAATGATTGCTCTCTGCTGCATGCTTTCACACCACCTACGAAGTCTCAACTAAGGTCACTTTTTACACGCAAAAGGTAAAAAACACCCCCACAACTAAATAGAGATTGCTAACAAGACCAATAGCAATATTTCCTTTTAAAAGCATTTTGCTAAAAATTCTTACTAGGAGACAAGAGAGGAAGATAGTAAAAAACAGAGGCTTTATTTTAGCAAGAGTTAAAGTGATGTGTTTGTGTGTCCCCTGAGACTGACAGGCAGAATTTTACTCTGTGGAAGCTTTTAATGCTTTAAAATGTGTTTTCAATTCAAATTGGACAAAAGGCTACGTTTTAAGAACCTTACACTGAAATTCTACCTTAATGTATTTGAAACTGCCACTGTTTTGGTCACATCAGATCATTTTCCAGAGTGTAAAATGTATTTCTCTGCAGGGAAGGAAAGATAACTTTTTGTAATAGGGTCAAAACATTATGATATATACATCAAATAACATCCATTATTAAGTAGGCTGTAAAAACAGCAATTACTACTAAGTTTTTTGAATCATGAAATCATTGAACAATTTAGGTTACAGGGGACCATTGAGAGGGTTAAATAGTCCAACCTAGTGCTCAGAGCAGCTCACTGAGTGGCTTGTCCAGCCAAGCACTGAACACCTCCAACGGTGGAGACTCCACAGCTCCTTTGGACAACATTGCAGTGCTTAACTTTTCATGGTGCTTTGTTTGGGTTTTTTTTTTTTCCTTACCTTATACCCACCTTTCATTTTTCTTGCCCTGATTTCTAAACATATCTCCATTCTTTCACTACCCACCTCTGAGAAGGGTCTGATCCCACTTGCTCTGAACCCTGTTTGATGTGGTTGGAGATCACAGCAGGTTGCCCTTTTCTGTTCTCATCCGGAGACTGCACAAACCCAGGTCCCTCAGCCCCTCCTGTACAGTGTGTGCTCCAGCTTCTTCCATGGGGGGAATCTCCCCTAGTAAGGGACAGTGTTTGGGAAACTGTGTGTGCAATTTGGCTTTGCGGGTACCCAGCAGAAGGAAATAATTAATTCCCAACCTGCTGACCTCTCTCTTGCTAAAGCTGCCCAGGATGAGGGTGCTGAGCTTGCATCTGCCTTTGCTGAGCTCCTTGAGGTTCCCCTGGGTCCATCCTTGCAGTCTGCCATGCTCCCTGAGCAGATCAAAGGGATACTCTCCACACTGCAGCGTGGTGCCACCGCAGTTTTGCTCATGGGACGTATTTTCCAGTTATTTGCGTCCCTTGCAGACGTGCGTCAATCCCAGTATTGACTCCTAAGGATGCCACTCATAACTGGTGACTTGTTTGAACCACTGCCCACTTGAACTCAGAAGTCTGGTTCAGATTTTTACTCACGTCTAAAGAAAACGGATCATTATAGTGATTATGATATAACTTTATATTTTAAGATAATTAAAAATGAAGGCAGACAGAATCAAAATGAGAACGCTGATATATTTTCCAGAATTGAGATAGTGTTTCTTCATACTTTAAAACCAGTATAAGTTATTTTGATTTATTCATCTTTCTTTCCTCTGCTTTTCATTTGAAATTAAGGCATTGCTAGACTCAACTTGTAAATCATTGTATTTTTAAATAAAATTAAGTAGACACTGTCTTGGCCCTTTCTGAAAGTAATATTAAGACATAAGAACAATCTTTTGAATTTTTAAAGGAGAGATTCAGGATAATTTTTTGTGTTAAAGCAAAAAGCCAGATACAGTTGCCAGCCTGGATCTGAAATTATGAACACCAAGGAATAATAATACACTGTTGCTCAGTTTCCTGCTTTTATTGGCTTGCTTGAGTGTTATGGCTGCTATAGAGTATCAGTTCTACCGAGAATGTGTTTGACAGCAGCCAGACAGGTTCCCTCTGCAGAACCGGCACGAGGCCGGCATCTGAGCTGCTACTGCTTGAAATTTGACAAGGCGTTTCTCCAAAACCGGTCCAAAGGTTGTAATGGCCAAGATTTATCCTCGTAATTTTGGTCTTGGCCCACTGGAAATGTTGTTTAGCCTGCAGACATGCTGCTGGTCAAAGCTTTCCAATGGGATGTGAGCCATAGACTTTCTCAGTCATCATCGCTGAGTTATTTTGCTACTCAGCTATGCAGAAGCAGCAGGCCTTTAGGCTAATTAATAAATCATCAACGCATTTGTGGTGTGAAAAATGAAATATTTATGCTTGCCAGAGTAATATTTCTGTCTTGCAGCCCCATGCTCTGTTGATGCCTGATGGAGGATGAAGTAAATACCAGCTGGTGTAGAATGAGCAGAATATAATTACTTTCTACAAAGTTAACTGAATATTAAAAATAGAAATCAGGGAAGCTGGCAAAAAGAGAAGGAAAAAACCATATACGTGCCTGAAAGGCACAGCATAGCCAATACATGAAGAGGACACTTGCCTAACTAATGCCATGGGGATAAAGAACTTGCAGGATCCATATTGTGTACAAAAGTGTCACACAGAGGTCTTTTTACAGAGCAGTTAGTGACCAGCTGGAGTAGTTAAAAAGGCCTGAAGGGAAGCCAAGGATGCTTTAATGTTCCAGTCGGTCATCATTAGGGGACCAGTGAAGGACTTAAAGCATCAGATGTTGTTGCTTTTCTAAAATGTGTCCACTATTAAAAGAAAGAAAAATATTACTTCTAGTTTTTAAGGCAACCAGGAGCTAGTTCTGTTCTTTGTGTTCTGACACAATAGTAGATTTAAGGGAGCTGTGCCGGGTGTGATTTTTTTGCAATCACTGTCTCAGTCTTTCTCCATAGAGTGAATGTGAGAGCACCAGGCCAATCAAACCCCCTGAAGAAAAACATTCTCAAGCAACAGCAAGATAATTTAACCCCTTATTTGAAGTGGAGACTCTTTACAGTAATCAGCTAAAAGCGATCTACACAAAGAACTGATTTTTATAGACTGGCAATCAGAGGGACTGAAAAGGCGAGCCATCAAAAAAGCTCTCCAGGCAGGTGGTGGGGTTGCATTGTGCAGATCAGATATCAGCTTCTACCCCATCTCCCACTTCTAATTTTAGATTATTTTTTTTCCTGGACATTTTAGCCTGATTCTTTCCCATTGTTTTATGTGCACAGTCTCAGGTTCCAATAGAAGCCAAATGTCCAGAAAGAACATTGGGTTCATGTGGATGTTTTCATTTGCTTTCACAGCCATGAGACCTTATGTTGCTCAGGTGTTGAGCAAATGAGTTTTTGAGTCTGTGTCCGGGCCAAACCCTTCAGACTGGTAATAGTATCTATTATATATGTTCAAGTTGAGTGATTTATAAGTAGAGTAAGTATGGAATGACAGACTTCTAACACAGATTATTGGTCTCTTTTGCGGTGAGGAATTTATTTTAAAATAGCAAAGGAACACACTATTCCTTTCTGGTCTTGATGTTTATGAAGTCAGGCAAGGACTTGAGGTATGTGCACAACACAGTGGCCAGCTCATCACGTTAATCCTCTTCTGGGGAACGTTTTGCATCAAAAGGAGGAAAAAGGGGTTGCAACTTTTTTTTCTTTAGTTAAAGATTTGCTGTATAATATGCTTATAGCATTGCTGTCACTATTGAATTAATACAGTTGCACTTAATGCGTCATCAAAGCCGTTGTTATGATTGACTCTACCGTGGCATGAAGCTGTCTCAGGGCATGCGCTCTCTGCCTTTGAACCCCTTGCCAGAAGAGTGGTGGAAGCTGGAGTTTTTGCCACTTTCCTTCCCAACACTGTGAGTATCTGAGTACCAGGCAGTCACACAGAGAGAAAGTGGACCACAAGACACTGGAAGTCCCATTCTCATGTGGCAGCAGCAAAAACGATGCAGCCAGGTCCCCCAGGTTCCTGCACTATCAGACTGCCTGGTAATTATGATTTGAACGAGCCAGTAGTATAGGTACAGAGAGGCATTAGTGTGTCCTTTGCACTCATCTGCCAGAATAAAGTCAACCATATTCAAGGAATTTGAGAAACAGATACAAATATTTCAGCAAGAGATAAATTTAAGATCTTCAAATGCTACTTTAGAGGGATGCTGGACCATTTGAGAATATCCTTTTTAAATAGAAGAATTATGGAAGTAGCAAATGATGTCTCTTCTCCATTTGCAGCAGGGATTAGAACTAAATGTCATATTTTAGGCGCATGCTTCATGTTTGCTTCTACAAGAACAGACAATTTAAATGTCAGTTATTATAGCTTGTCAATAAATTTCAGAATCTAAGCAAATCTGGCAAACATGACTGACAGCTACAAATTAATTTAGCTCTGTTAAATAACCAGCCAGCCCTGCACTGCTATTGCTGACACACATCAGAGTATAACACTAGTAATTCAGAGTGTAAGCTGTTGTGTTGTCATGAAATACAAATCATGTAGATTCTACTCATCTCCTAAGAGGAGAGAGGTCTTTGAGGCTGTGATGCCCTTTAGAAGAAGTAATCAGTAATCCCAAAAGCTCTATAGTTTTATACTTAATGGAGCAGTGGCATGGTTTAAAACAAAGCAGGCTATCATCAGTGCATAAAATCATAACTACTAGTATGGATGCTAAAAATTAGTATTTGCTGCTTAGAAAGAAACGAAATATTGTGAAAATGAAGGCCCTCGCAAAGTTAAAAGTCAGTCAAAAGCCAGCATGAGCTACTGCTAGGTAATCAGAACTTTTGAGTGTGAAGCCATTTATTTAGGCACTTAAATAAAGCTACAATGGACTAACTACAGGTATGTGTGGAACACTAGGCTACATCCACACTGGGTTGTTGTACCTGAAAATAATAGTAATATTAATGCTAATCTTCCAGGTTAGAGTTACCAGATGCTTTTGTTGTAGAGTACATGGTAAACAGTTTTCTTGACAGCATTATAGGAAAAAAAAAAAATGAAGAGAAAGTGTGTAAGGAGGTGTTTTATTCATAGCAGGTGGCCAGATAGGGATGGTCTAAAAATTCCCAACTTTCTTCTTCTACTAACATTTTTTTTTAGTTGGATCATAACTCATACCGATTACATGAGGAAAAATGGATGTTCTTCTCACTTACATAAATCAATGGTCTTGCCTTCAAAGCTTTCACCCTCTTCTAAGGGTCAAAAGCTGTGGCCCTATTGTTGTTGGTATCACTATCTTCAGCGGGGTTTGCTATGAAGCCAAGCCAATGGGGAATTCAGAACCTCTCCTACTGTGTGAAACAGTGTGTAGGAGCTGTTCTGTATTTGCTGAAGATTTATTGGTGATGTGTGCTTAGGCATGTGTGTGTGATTAACTTTCATGCCGTGCTTCAAAATGCTGCAATTTTAAGGTTTGGTTATTTTTTTTATTTATTTATTTTTTTCCTGAAGTCTTTTTAGTTTTAATGACCGCGTGTTCTTCCCACACAGTTATTAGTGATTAACGTGGGTAGTGTCTTTCACTGTTCAACTTCATCTTCAGGTTTTTTTTCTGTTATGGATTTGTAGCTTGAACATTTCTTTGATACAGATAGGATGAGCTTACTAATTTATCACATCAAAGATAAGATAGAGCTATGAAAGAGGATTGCTTTTGTTCACCGCTGACATAAGCTGATCTGGAGCCTCCCTCTGTCAAAGCTGACACAATGTCCTCTTCAACCCTGATTTGTAGGGCAACACATGCCACTCTATGTATTCTGCCCAAATTCTCTAGAAATATTTGACTTTTTATTTTCTTTTTTTATTATTTTTTTTCTTGTCTTCACTATTTAACCGTGTTATGAAGAAGGTAAAGAAATTTTAGCTGTACTTATCATGAGGCTACTCCATCTGCAGAGGGCTTCGTGCTGATATATATTCTGCCACAGAAAGCATAAAGTCTTTAATCTGCAAGAACTACAAAAGGCCTCAGTTAGCTGGCTGTCAGTCCCAAGGTTTACTGATGATGGTGCAAATTTCAGGACTATTAATTATTTCATGGTAACATGTAGCAATGTTTCTGTCTTTTGAAGCATTTTAAGAGGCCAGTCAGCAAAAGTTAATTTGGGGGCTGTAAAGGATCAAATAATACTCCAATTAAAGATGTTGTACTTCACTGGAGAGCCTGAGGGAATAAACCAGAGGAAGAGTGATTTGTGGATCTCGGAGGGGAAATAAAGGTATTCTAGGAGAAATAGAGGGACTGGATCATTTTAATACTCAATTTTATTTAAAACCATTCAACTGCAGTATTACTGTACTCTGTAATTCATTTGGACTTTCAGAGGTGTTTTGAGAGCAGGTTCAAAAGCATTTGAGCAATATTCAGAGCAGATAACATGGGAAAGTGGTTACAGTTTCTCTGCAAGCTCTAGCAGCCACCTCATCACGTATTTTAAAGTAACCCTCTCTCATTATACACTTTTCATCTGGCTTGTCCTCCTTCACTCAGATCACCATAAGAATACTAACAATTGGATCTGTCTGGTGCAGAGCATTTTGAAACTCCAGATGCTTCTTTAAGTTCCAAAATAAGAAATGATCTTTGTTCTGATGAACACTGCCATGGGACAGCTTAGACAGGGATATCCACACAGGGAGGAAAATTTCTCGAAAGTCAAGGTGTCTTGTGAAAGTTTTCAGTGCTTGCTTAAGCTATTTACCCTGGCTGTAACCTTAATAAACTAAAGCTGTTCTATGAATTTCAGTCTTTTCAAAGCCTACAAATATCACTGTGGCATCTTTAGTTTTGATCACATGAGCCTTATCTCATCTTGTGTTAAATGAATGTGTTATGACAAATCATGCAATATTTACTACTGTTAATCTGTGGTATTACTATGTTTAGTGCTTCATGTCCCCTGTCCAAGGGCTCAGAGTCAATGTGTGTTTGATAACCACTGTTAGTTGATCAAGTTTGCATGCCATAAGCAAGGTGTGGGTGGGTTTTTGTTTTGTTTTGGTTTTCCCCTCTTGCTGAGAAAACAATCATCCAAGAAAAAAAGAACTGTGGTATAAATAGAACATGTGGTGAAATTGGCCTAAATCTGAAACTCATCAGTCTGGAACTCACAGATGTTGTAAACCCAACAGGTAACAGATAAAAGGTCATCCTATTTCATGGACATTGCTCTAGATAAAACAGCTGTTAGAGTTAATAATTCTCGCTATAAATCTTACTAACAAAAAGAGTTCAGTTATACAACTGTAGTTATTTACATATCAATGACCTTAATAATTAATATGAACCCTTCACCGTAACAGATTTTGCTCCGTCAGCTGCATGGCCAGAATATGGAAGACCCCAAAATGACCAGTATGGATAAGAGTCAGTATTATCACAGTATTTATTTGGCATCAAGTACTTTAAATCTACAATGGACCAGATCTGTCATAATTACCTTCACTGTAAATCACAACATTAGCAGGGAGCAATATAAAGCACAACCAGTTTTGAAGTCAGAGCCTGGCTTCAGCCTTGACTTACCTTAAAAAGAACTTTCACACCTGGAGAATGACCTCTGTAACTTTTTCTGTGCTCTCAAATGATGAATTACCACCTACCCATACAATTCTGGCTTCAATATAAGAACACGTTCACACAAATCTGTTAGTTAAACATCAGATCAGGCTTGAGCAGCTCTCTGGCCAATAATTCATATGGGCCATGTTTAGTCTGCCTGTTCTGAAGCCATGCAGCCAGACTGTCAGAAAGAGGGTAGCAAAGAACTGAGGTGGTCAGTGTTTAGTTTAAATTCAAGTGTAAGTATCTGAATCCTGGGTTGTTTGTCAGCATTGTGTGCAATTACAGAACCTAATTCTGATTTATGGAAAGCTTACTTTACTTCTGCCTCATGAAAGGATTGTTTACATGTTTCCATGGAGGAAGCCTGAGAACCACCTTGGGAGCTCAGGGGCTAAGTGTTGGTAATTCACCTCAGCAGGCCTCCATACTGATCTCACTAGAACTAATCACAAATATAATGGATGTCTCCTGTAAAAGGTTATCCTCCTCTTCTCTGCCTGGAAAGAAAAAGCAAGGAATTACAGGGAAGGCTTCAGGTAATTTTTAGGTTACTACCTTGCTAGCTGTGACTCCATTCTGGTATCAAGTTTTACTACTCAAAGCTAAACCTTCCTTCCCTTGTAGTTCATCAGTTTCCTTTCACAGCATCAAACAGGACCTGCTCTGGGTATCACACCAATCATTTCTTCCAAGAGTAGCCAGCTTTTCCTTTGCTGCTGTGCTCATCAAAGAAAGACAGATACTGGGTTAGTTCTTGAGGCTTCATTACTTAAATCAATTGGCCAGGATGTTTGATTCAGATTGCTCTGATTGCGTACCCAACAAGTGTCCACTGCATGTGTTTATTGTTCCAGAAGCTGTTGTTGCTTTGTTTCCTACGCAAATGAGGCACATTGCATGTGAACCAGGTTCATAGACTTAAAAGTTGCTTAAAGATGAAGGGGCTGACAAAGTATAAGATCCTTTAGGTATAAATTGATAGGTGTGCTCTCAGCAACATCTTGTGGATGTGAGGAGATAAATAAAATTCTATTTTTTTGATCTTCAAAACTCAAGATCATAATTTCTCTACTCTTTTACTTTTTCAAGACAGCTCTTGCTTTCTGAGTAAGAAATAACAAGGAAAAAAATAAATTTGCATTATAGTAGGGTACTTTTGTGCAAAATACCTAAAAAGACTCTGTAATGGCAAGCAAATAAAAAATAACTTATAAAACATTTTTTGCTAGAATACAAGATTTCTTGGTCTTTAGTTAAATGCAGAACTGTGTGAACTGTTATGCTTTATCAAGTGACTTTAGTTAGAAGGAGCTATGGGAAGTAAAAGCAGAAGAGTTGTAAGAAACTAATAGAGTTAAACTTGTGAATTTAACATGGAACATTTCAAGTTTTCTGAAGTAGAGATAATCAAACCTTGCTAATCTATTTTACAGATTCTCATCACATAGAGATGATTATATTAAAATTAGTTCTTAGTATAAAGTAGAATTCACTACCCATACTAATATGATAGATCTCTTAAACTATTTGCTTCAATGAGTGTCATTTTAATATGGTTCAAGGAATCTCAAAAACTTGCAGTGAACTGGCAAATGTGCCTTTGAATATTTTAATTATGCATGGCCATCTTTGTCCTATTTAGACTGAGACTTATCTAGATTACATGATTGGTTAGTCTTTCAGAACAAGTTGACCCTTAAATTAAAATGCTGCCTCTTTGAAGACTACCAACCAAACTAAAACAACCAGTCACATTTTGACCTCTAAAATAAATTGTTTTTTAAATATTCTCTTTTAATGATCAGTTCCTACAAAATAATTTATAATTGTCAGCAGCCCACACTGAAGAAATTCATACTCAATTGAAAACTAGGACTGCGATGGGCCTTTCTCCCAGCACTCTCTGATCTTTAGAGCTATGTTTTTGGTAGGATCAAAGAACAAATTAGAGTAATGTCACTCTCTAAAGTGAGTTGATGGCTGAGATGAACTAAATAGAAAGCGTGAAAACAGGTCCTCTTCTGGCCACCACGTGAAATCTTTTAACTTCAGAGTCGAGAACTATTCTTCTACTGTTTATTAAACTCCACCACATTTGGAGGACTTTCCAGCATATGCCTAGTCCAAAGACTTTAGAAAAGTTTCCACCATGTCTCTGCAGTTGGCTGGAAATGTAACCTCTGTGGTGGCAAGATCCTCTCTTCCTTTTAGGTGTTTTGCAGGTAGGATCACCCATGTTGCAGGAGGCTTCCTGAGCCCTAGCATGTTCTGTGGCTTCAGAGAGAATGCTCCTCTTTGCAAAGCTTAAGTTGATATGGAGACAGCAGATAAAACAAGGAGAACATATTGTTGGGGTTTTTTTAAAAATTTTCTTTCTATATAATCTCTAAAAAAATGTATTCTGTAGTCTACTCTTACAATACAACTAGTTGACAGCAAATATTTTGTTGGGGTTTTTTTGTAGTATTTCATGTGCCACTTCTCTAAAACTGCAAGAGAATTTCCTGTCTATATTGACAAATTAAGAGATGGTATTAAATTCTTACCTAAAACTTCCTTTAGTGTATGGTAACAATACCTTTCTATTACTCATACTGATTTAAGCCTCAACATTGAAAAAGTGAGTTTGTGTCAAAAAAAAAAAAAAGTGATGTTTGATTTGAACCAGAGTGGTTTTTGTGTATGGCTATGGAAGTTGTAAACTTCAGGGATATCCTGACTCCTTGTTACAAAATACTGAATTCTACAGCTATTTTTACACAATTGTGATCAATACCTTTAAAATATTACTCTGCTGCAAAATAGCTTTAAGCTGAAAAAGTTAATAATAATAAAAGGTCTGTGTGTGTTTTAATGACATCTATGAGATAGAAGGGATCTGCTGGATCTTCGTTCAGGTCTGGTTTTGTCACTAGGAAATGTGCTGGAGATCTCTGGGAGGTGTTTCACCTGTCATTTATATTTCTGCCATTTTTCAAACTATTTTATGACACATACAGTGCATTTGAGATTGTGCCCATTATAGGTGGTTTTTATCATCTGCAGTGCCACAAACTGGTATTGCATCAATGGCTGAATTTGGCCATATCTGTTTCAGTATTTCCATCATACACAGGCATAGGCTAAGACAGGATTATGTTCCTGGGTATGGTTATTATTTTAACTGAACAGTTAAATTATATCTTGGGCTTGAGCATAATATGCACAGACCCCATGAACAAGTGTTTATGCAGAAGTCGGAAGCACAAGCAAACTTTGGTTGGCATAGCTGTACTTAGAATTTTAAATTAACTCACCTGAATCTCTGTTTTAGATGCCAGCAAAATCTAATCAGAGTGTGTTTGCCTGGACATATTCCTTCAGTTGCTAGTGAACCCAGGGGAAAACTTAGTGCATGAAAAAGCAGAGGATCAACATCAGTAAATACAGAAATAAAAAAAATCAATAATTATAAATAATAAATGGTACTGTAACAAGGAGAGAGCCTTTAATGCCAGTTCTCTACACACTTCCATAAAATTCTGAGATGCTACTTTTATCTGCATGATTCTTCTTTCCTGTCTCTCACACCATATCTAAGGTTACCTATAATTCTTCATTAAGGGACTCAAAAATCAAGTAATACGATGTCATAAATACAGAAGTGCAGTCAGAAAGCCTTCTCTTCCCCAGAATTATTTTGAGGCTCTACTATCTGACCCGACTATATTGATTTCTACTTCTTACATGTTAAGAGGAAATTCTCTCTAGAGTTTATCTGTACTGGCTCTTCATTGCCTGGAGGTTTCAGTAAATAGCTGATTTTCACCAAGAAGTTTCTTCTTAGTACAAATCTTCTTTTGAAGAAAGCAAATGAGTGGCAGACAGGTGGAAAGGTGACTACTGTTTCAGAGTTGCATCTTTTCAAGGATCTTTCCCCTTTTCTTTTGATATTACTTTTATTTTGGTATTAACTCACAGTTGATAGAGAGTATCTGTACAGCTCTGGGGGCACTTCAGAGCATTGTTTGAAAGACTGATGAGTAGAAGGTTTATGCAAATAAATTTTGTATTTCTACTTTCATCTGCTTCCTACTACATCTTGGCAGAATACTTCTCCCCCTTTTATCTCTGTAGTCATCAAAAATTGTAACAGTGACCTCCTCTAAAGCTCCTCTAAATGCCTCTTCTTATGTGGATTCTTCCAAGTTTTATTGGTGTAAACTGGAATTGCTTTCAAAAGCTCTTAATTGATTTGTCCTGGCTTAGCATATGACTTACTGTATTTCTGGAAGGTTTTTTTGGATATTTGCTTAATCCTCCCATAACTGAGAACACTTTACATCAAATGTTGCAAAAAAGGCATAATGACGTTCTATGATTCTCTGTTTGAGCAAAAAACCATCTGCCTGGAGTCATGACCACGGGGTCATGAATTCTGAGCGAAATTCGCAAGTTCTCAAAAAGACAATGTTAGTGCAGCGCCGTGCTCTCCTTTGGATGCCTTTTGCATCGCAGTTGGCCTTGAGGCTGGGGACTCTCTGGTTCTTGGATGCCCAGCCCTCAAAGTTGAGGAAAATTTTCATCAAAATTCATGACCACTTTACGTTGCGTTGTGTTGGTGTAAATTGCCCAGAGACCTTGTGGTTGCCCCGTCCCTGGAGGTGTTCAATGCCAAGTTGGACAGAGCCTTGAGTGGCCCGATCCAGTTGAGAGGCGTCCCTGCCCATGAGAGGGAGGTTGGATTAGATGATCTCTAAGGTCCTTTCCAGCCTAGGCCATTCTATGATTCTATGTTTAAATTCCTACTCCGTGTTTTCTTCTTTTTTTTTGATGTGGACTTTGAAACTTTTGAGAGCATGTAGAGAAATTGTAAAGGTTTTTTAAATTCTTCCTTAAATATGAAGGCTAGGAGGCAGTCCCATTTTAATGTAACAGAGAGATTCTAATGGTCATTTAAATTATTTTTAAAGCCTAAATAATTAGTCACTGTAGTTTGCAAGTGGACAGACAAGGAATATATACTACATATAGGGTCAGAATTTAGTTTTTAGGTGTTAAATAACATAAACACATTTATAAAATCTTTTAAGAGATCCACCTTGTGCTTTTAACAGTGCAGACTTCATGTGTTTCTTCTCAAACCTTATATCACCGAGCAGAAGTGAATAGTTTTAGCAACTTTTATTTTTTTTTCAAGCCCTTTCATTTGCTGGTTATACCACAGCAAGGATCTGAAGTAAAACATGAGACTGGCCAGGCTGCCGTAGCTCAACAAACCCCTTATCATGTTTCCAGTAGACACTTGAGTATGAGCTTAGGAACAAGACAAGTTCCTCTGTTACTTTTTTTCTTAAAAATAGTTCTCTTTTAATCATTTAAGAGTAACCAAGTCTTAGTGCTTCTTTCTGTGATGTTAAACATGTGTTGCTTTCCTTTAAGAAACATATTTGCTATCATGAGTAGATGTCATCCTCTCCCTGCTAAGACATTTTTCCAGTCCAGGCAGCGTATGCCTGCACTGCTCCTGAAATCTCCCCCATAACCCTCATCTCTACTGTAAAAACTGACACTCACCTGTCATATTGAACCCTATCCCTCAGGACCTTGCCTGGAAATGTTAGAAATTCAGATTGACGTGAAGACTGCCGCTTTTCAGTTTCTATTTCCAGGACAGCGTTAAGCTGTGTATTGCACATGGCAGTCAGGTGTACAGACACCCTGTCCTTGGCTTCATGTGACAACCGCTGAACAACCTGATCTGTCATCATCAGCTCCTGGCACAGAGTGGGGTTTGGAGCAGGTAGGAGGGGGCCTCCTGGGATCCCTTCCAATTGAGGTGTCTTACAGGTCTGTGACTGCCTCCTGGTCCTGGCAATTAACGTTCATCTTCTTGTCCCATAACGGCTTCTACCACAAACGTGTCCAACAATGTCTTTGCTGCTTCCCTAATCCTTAACCCAAACCTTATGTCCCAAAAGACTGGTTTCAGCACCTTAACCCAAACCTTATGTCCCAAAAGACTGGTTTCAGCACAAGACTCTCCTTAGTATATTCTCACATCACCAGAGATACCAAATAATATTTTATTTTTCTGTTGTGGGAAGACAAGAATGCACCAAAAAAGAGAACTAAGTACCAATTGTAAGCATTCTAAATTGAATATCTGTAAGATATGGCATGGCAGTATCCTGCTACCCACTGTTATTTGAACAAAATATGATTCCTGACTTGCCATTTGAATATCCCCTATGTGCAATATGCTTGGTAATGCAAGAAGGGCTGAAGCTCGAATACTCTAAGAGACTTTTCTCTGGGATGAAAAAAGAATTAGGCACTTGAGAGAAGAGCAGACTGCCAACCATGCAGAGACATAGCTCAAGAGTTTTGAAATGAGAGACTTAGTTACTTATTTTCATGATTCTGAGCTGTATTTATTTCAATTCTAGGAAGAGATACACATGTGACAAATGTATATCTTCGTGGGTTTGGACAGGGAGATTTATAAAGTCTGCCGTTGCTTGTATCAAAGCCCTTAAATCCACAGGTCTTAATCAAACCAGACAAGTTCTGTAACTTTGCAACAGTGATAAAATAATGGTTGGGGTTATTTGATGGCTGTTTTTTTAAAACAAACAAACAAACAAATTAACAACCTGACATCTATTGGCATTGTTAGTACTGGGCCTTTATTTTATATAAAATTGTTTTAAATGTCACATATTATTAGTATAGAAAGAACGATTCTTACTAAAGCACTCAGATTGAACAACTCTAATTATAATAATTGTATTTACAGAGAGGAAACAAGTTTCTTTCATAAGGAGGATATTTTAATCTGTTCTGCTATTTGTGGTGTCTCATTTTTTTCCTTCACCTAGTGAGTAGTTTAAAAAGTAAAAAGGCAGAATTCTCCCCAGGAGACAGATTCTCCCCAGGCAGAATTTATATTTTAAAATGACTGCCGTCAACATGATGTGGTAATAGACCTTCATCCCTAATGCAAGTGCTGGCAGCAACTGAGGCAGCCGAGGCATCATTTACTAGAATATATCTGAGGATGACTTTTTGTAGCTTTTTGTAGCAATCCGAGTTCAATTCAAACCATAATCAGCTAATCACTGGCAATTTTCAGATATGAGTCAAGCTAATTTCAAGACAATCAGCCTTAGATAGTTTCATTGAACAGCCCTGGAGATGATGTTTATGTTGATGTCCATTAGTATTCCAACTGACAGTAATGTGCACTCTGCAAAAAGAAAAACAGCAAAAAAACCTACAACCAAACCCACCCCACTAAAAAAAACAACAACACACCTCTCTGAAAAGAGCAACAACAAAAAAAAGGCTGCAAGCCTGAAGTGCAGAAAATGGAAGTTTATTTCTACCCACTGGTGTTCCCTAGCAGGTGATATAAACCCAGGTTTGCTCTGTGTGTGAAGGTGGTGGGTCATTTAGGATACTTACCCTGATTTGAAAGTGTAGCTTAACTTCTGTTCAGCACTAAATGTCAAAACACTTGCTTGGTGTAAAACTCATGGAAACTAAAAGTGGTATCAGAATCAAGGCCCTACAGTGTATTTGTTACTTTTTGCAAGAGCTTTTAGATTCAAACCACAGGCAACTTCTCTGCCATGCATCACTGTGGTATGTAAATGAGTCTATAAAGGTACTTTCTTGATTGATTTTTCTTCTTTTTTTTTTTTTTTCATTTTCTAACCATTACTTGAATTTCTTTTCCCTTCAGAAACTATAGACTTAGATATATATAACAGCATATTTGCAGAGGAATGGCCCCACAACACAGATGGATGCTTCTTCCAACCAGGCAGCCAAAGTCAGATATTGTAAGACTTAAGTGGGCGACTTAACCATATGAGTGTCTCTCCTTTATGAAAACACTATGTCAGCCCGTCACTTTATGAGCAGAAATTGGATGAGTAAAGCCTGTCCCTGGCACTGCTGAGTGTAGAGAGGTGTTTTGTGGCATCCAGTGCAGAGTGGAGAGGGAACCCTGAGGTCCGTTTCTTGAAGCAATATGACATGTGACAGTATTACAGTGTTAACTTCACTAAAAAGTATTTGTTTCATTTTGCTGTTCTGGTTAGCAAACACAGCTGTGGAGCTGTGTTTCCTTGGCCTTCTGTGTGCCTTTAACACACAGTTGAAGCTCTCTTGGACTCTGCCTGGGAGCTACTGAGAGAAACTTCTCAGTGGCAGAGACACGTGCAGTTCATCCCTCTGGCCGTAGTGGTCCCAGCACCTCCTTATACTGGAGGACCAAGCTTCTGTTGTAGCATGGAAGAGCACTTCTTACATGGAAACCCTTGCTGAAACAGAAAGAGGAATCTTTTACTCAAGCTACTGTTACTTGATCAAGTTAGAAAAGAATAAACCTCATGAAAACTGTGAAATAAACAGATTAAGAAAAATGTTTATTTCAAACCCATCATGACTTAGGCTGAGATGAACAGCAGAAAAAATAATATTCAACCCCAGTGTATTGGGAAAGATGAATTAATTTATTTATTTTTTTAAAGTTGCTTCAAACTAAGCAATACCCATCAGGAAACACCTAAGCATCTGTCTCCCATTTGAGGTCTGAATTAACTGTGGTGACTGAGGAAAGGGACTTGTAGTCATAAACAATTCTGTTTAATGTACAAGAGCAGTTGATGACAACCAGAACGCTAACACAACTGAAAAAGGAATATAGATTAATACAAAAACTAGCAGAATGCCATTTTATAAAGCAGTATTCCTTCATCTTGAATAGTGAATTCTGCTGTCTGCATCTCAAAATATGAATGACGGAAACAGGTCTTCAGAGAATGGAGATAAAATGATTGGTGCCATACAAAAACTTTTGCAGGGAGAGAATGAGAAATTACAGTAGCTGTTTACCATGGATGAGATAAATCAGACAGAACAAGCTCCTAAAGTAATTAATAGCATACTTGTGCTCAGAGTTATTCTTTAATGAGACTTCAAAAAACAAAGCCTGATTTAATTATGGTAGGTGACAGCAATTGTAAAACTTATACTGACTATACATTATATTTCATATACTATATATTTCATATATTATACTTTATATATGATATTACATGTTACCT
>NW_009730146.1:14881-30120 GCF_000703405.1 Apaloderma vittatum | reverse complement strand
AATAATAATAATAATAATAATAATAATATTATTATTTAAGTTTTCCTTTGCATAATTAGAAGAACCATTGGAGTGAGGAGGTGCGTGGATTACACCTAAATTTGTTGCCTCTACTACTGCATGGACTCCGAAAGAAGAAAAGAAGCTTGCGGTTTGCTATTTAATCTGCTTTGCAAATCATGATTCACTGGTAGTCTCTTCACTATGTAGAGGCTCATAAAATAAAATCCTATTTGCCAGAAGTGTGGAAGACAGTGTAACTCTTCCATTCAAAATACTTGAAAAGAAGTTTAGCAATTAAAACTAAGTAAAACATTAGCGAGATATAGCGAACACGAGTAATTTGCATGTTAGGCATATGCAAATTAGAAAACAAGATCTGGTTTAAAGGAATAAAGAACTTCATGAAATTACATGGCTATTAAAAGTAGCTTATATGCTAAGAAGTATTCTGATTTACATAAGCAAATTTATTTCAATTACCACATGCAAATGGTAATTATATCAAGTAAAAACAAATTTTTATTGAAAGCACATATAATTATAGAAAACATTAATGAATCTTTCAAGTTTAAGTCTTCAGTAAGAAGAGATGATGAATAAAATATAGAAAAATGCTTTTATTATTCAGTGCACAGCTGAAAGTTTAACTATGAAGCAACTGTAATTAGGTTTTGTCACTCTTTTTTAGCATGGTGTCTACAGACCTCCAAAAGAATTAAGAATTCCACTGGAAATATCAGTGAAGTGTTTAGTGCTATTTACCACACTTTAACATCCCAGAAGAAAACTATTCTTTTTATCTGTTGAAACTCTGTCTGTTCTTACGCAAATAAAGATATCTAAGTCTATGATTAGTATAACATTTTACATGTGTAAAGGAACTTATCTTTAGTCAAATGGCATTCACAGAAGTCTTCATGAAACTGTCACTTTACATCAGAATATGCATGCTCAAAAACCTCTTTAATGGGTATGTTTGTATGTATATTGTGACTATGAAACGGTAAAAAATGAAACGGATGGAAATGAAGGTGGATCCTTCTACATTCCAAAGTGGTTGAAGACAGAGAAAGAAAATATTTCTATGTCACAGTTGAAGGGAAAATCATAGAACCTATAAAGATGGAAAAAACCGCCAACAAATTCATTTGCAAAATGCAGATCTACATAAATACCATCCCAGCTCTCATTGTGCCCCCTTCTCACCCGGTTAAAAGTTTCCTGTCTAGTAGGAGAATTTTGGTCAGTCTAGAAGAACAGTGCCAGTGCTTTTGGTACAGACATTTCAAATAGTACCATTCTCATGGTTATCATTTGTCTTCATGGGTCTTGAAGCGCATTTGTCTTATTGTCCTGGTAACAAAGATTGTCATGAGGTCCCTCAAAACACACTTAAAGGACTCAGATTAAATATTCAGCTTATCTGGTAAGAATAATGTCTCCTGCCACATCATCGCAAGTTATTCTGGAAAATCTGATTCACCTCTTGATACTTGTGTTTTGATGGCCTGACTGAGCTCCTGATGTCGCAAGCGCATTTGAGATCAACGGCGCCTGGGGCGGGAGGAGGAAACCCCACAGAGCTACCTACTGAAAGGATTAAGAAATATGATTGCCACAATTTTGTCACAAAACTATTTAAATGAAATTATCAATCAAGAGGCCTACACATTACTCCATTTTATTATATCAGCACTTTTTTATCTTTGGTTAGTATTCATCAAATGAAGAATAATAGCATGTGAGCATGTAGAGTAGCATTCCCTGCCAGAGATTCAGAGCAATAAAACACTAGATTATAGCCAATTCACAGCAATACTGTGCAGATTTTATAGATTCTTCAAACAGATATGAAGACCTAAAATGTACCTTTACCCAGCGACAGTTCACTACAACAAATTGCTTAAAATAAAGAAAAAAAATCAAAAGTTGATGAAGCAACCTGATTATTCTTCAGGCATCCCAGGGTCAGAGTGCTTTAAATGGCAGTCAAACAGATACTCGAAAAGGCAGACTGGTCTCTAAAGAATCTCACAATTCCCACCTAAAATGCAACTCAGTTTCCTATTTCTTGACAAACCGTTTATGCCTGAAACCAAACACTATCCACCTGAAGTCACTATTTCAGTAAAAATTGCATCAGGCCCCCAGAATCACAAATACAAAACCTACTCCTGAATATCTCTACAACTCATTGTAAAATATCCCTTCCCTTTCTGTTCTGCAGAAGTCCTTTTATCACTGATAACTGCTCTTCGACAGGCAATGTTCTTTCACCACTGATAACTACTCCTAGACGGACAGGCTATGCCAGACAGATAAAACTGATGCCGATAAGCAGTTTGAGGATTTCATAGAACTACAAATAAAAAGGTTTCATGAAATGAATGTAACAGAAGCAACACTGCAAGCCCAGTGGAAAACCTATAATCACAATAAGAGGTAATGGCCTTCACTCCTACACAGAAAATGTGGAAAATACAAATAAATGTGACAGACAGAAAAGGCTCAACCTGTAGAAAAACAGCATTCTGGTTTAAATCAGAATGCATTTAAAAATACAATGTAAGAAAACCTAGTCAGGCAAGACTTAAGCCCTCAGTAAGCATATCAGAGTCAAATCAAGTAACTCACCATATTTGGCCACGAAACCCAACCTAAAACCTGAGACTATTATGAAGGCCTATTATGAAGGCCTATGAGCAGAAGTAACAGTCACCAAATGGTCTTGTTAAAGGTTCACTCTGACAGAGAAATTAGTTACCTGCAAACCAAATGACATGGCATCAGCTTTCATTAACAACCTGAGACACCTTCAAGTCAACAGGAAGATTCTTGTATTCTTATCCCTAAAAAAGGAACATATCTCCTTATTGCATGCCCCCTCTGAAACAAGAAACAATCTTCAGACAATCAACAAAAGGAGACAGAGTTTTCACAAGGAAAACTCAAATCTCACTGAACCTCCCCAGGTCCCAGAATAGCCGCAGATATTTATATAGACAAATAACTACCAGCTACCAGGCAACTTTGTCAGGCTGGCCGAAAATCATGTTCACAGTCCATCTGAATGACAGGTGAGACCTAAGCGTCAGAGAGAGCTCCCTTTAGTGTGCAAAACTAAAACCCCAGGGTTACTGGCATTTTCACATGTAATCCAATTAATAACGTTGAGGCTAAGCTAACTGCAGTAAAAAAACAATCGTTAGGTAAACCTTGTGGTTTCACACTTTGTCTTTAATACCTGTCCAACATTTAATACAGGATTTTCATTCTGAACCAACTCCCACTGCAGCAGGACAAATAAATAACAGAACTACTTAGGAGTCATGTGCAATGCATTCTGCATAGTATATTAGGTTGGAAATGAAGCCATGCATGCTAGTAATCAAAGGAATCAGCTTTCCAAGGGAAGCTAATCCTCTTTTAAGTCTAAAAGAGAAAAATAAATCTAGCAAAACTGTACCCCACAAAGTCTTTGTCTCTCACTAGCAGATGTTGGAGAGCAATCAACATGATTTAGCGGTATTCCTAGAAATGATGTTTTACTGGATAATGTCTGATTCATATGAAATATGTAACTGAGCAGCATTCTGCATGTCTGAATTAACTAGAGGTAAGAAATAACTATGTTGCGGGTTGACCAGTGATTTAGGCAGAAAAAAATACTCAGGGAGCAAAATGTCCTCTTCCCTGCTTCTTGTATTAGCTATGACTTTGAGCTTAACTTTATCATGCCTTTGAAAGCGCTGTGTTTATGAGCCTTAATTTTATGTCTCAGCTTAATATAAAACATAGCCACTTACCTCATACTCAGTGGCCTTTCCTGAGTCTCTCTCTAATCAACTCTTTGGAAAGCTTATAATATCGTCTCACTCACTGGGGAAATTTTTTTAAATAACATGAAGCAGTAGAGTTCATAGAAATTAATTTCTGTTTTCTCTTGCTTAGAAGATTTTGATGTTTCCATTGATCCTTGCTATGCCAACACATTAAGCTGACTGTGCTATGACAAAAGAACTGACAAATAAGAGAACAAAACAACATAAAACCAAAATAATATATATACTACTGATGTAAGAGAGGCCTGTGACAAGACCAGGAATGAAATTACAGTATGGCCTCTGTGAAACTACTAAGCTAGCTGACGGTCCCTATTTCATCATCATGCATAAGAGAAAACACTGACATACTAAAGAAACTTTCACTGTATTTGAATTTACATCTCAATACGGTTCTGATTTTCAAACTTTCTTATATTACTTACACAATTGTGTACGAATATGTCTAACAAACATATCTTAAATAAAATACTTCTAAAATAGTCAATCTATCATTTCAAATCAATTAACCTACATTGTACAATTAGATCAGGATCAACAGACTTTCTAACGCTCAATTCAAGCAATATTGTATACATACAAAATATATGCATTTACTGTCTTCCTTGGTCATTGTCTTGTGGTTTTCTTACCATTCTTTTTCTAAATTACATCAGTGCTACTCAGCAATGGTGTCAAATTTCCATCCTTGCTTTCAGCCACCTGCAGTTTCTACCAACTCTACTCCCTCCTTTCTGTCTCTGCTTTCTCATATAGCACATTCACACCTTCTCATTCTTCACCACTGTTACTATTTTATTATTTCATTATAAATCCACACTTTGTTTCTCCGTTTCTATACTAGCGCCACCATTCTAAAGCTCCTTACCTCCAGCAATTTGCTGCTTAGGAGCTTTCTCTATCAGTGGTGGTATATCTGTATTTAACGGGCCTCTGAATTTTTTCCCTGCTTTTCTGCAGTTGCTTTTTTAGATTCATACAAAACACTAAGCATTCTTAACACACAGCTGCACAGTTTTGCACAGCTTAAATATGTCTTCTGAGGAGAATCTTTTGCTTGTTTTGAGACTGCCTTCTGCTAGCTTCAGTTGATGCCCTACTGTTCTTGTAAAGAAAGAAGCTGTAGATAACAATTCTCCCTTCATCTTCCCTAAGCCTAACAATGACTTCCGGATTCCTGTCATATACCTTTTAGACATATCTTTCTCCAGTCTGAAGAGCCCTTGATTATTCAATTGCTGCTTAGGAGAAAGTAAATCTTTAATAAACTTTACATTCTTCTTACCTTTGCAAGTTCTAACATACCCATTTAAGACAGTCTTCAAGACATAGGCATACTGTGAAAGTATATAAAGCCACAAAAAAAAAAAAAAGTTCCTGGGGGTTTCCCACTCTTTTCCCAGTAATTTCTAATAGCCTAGAAATATTCATTGCAGCACTTACATCTCATTCTTAAAAAGCAGTAATTAATTGGTTACCTATCATTGTGTATGATTGCAATTGGGATTTTTTTTCCTATCCCCTTTTGCACCTCTTCACATTTAGACTGAATTTCATCTGCTTTACTGCTGCTCTTTCAAGTTGTTCCTTCTCTTCATTATTCTGACCAGTTTGGCAATCTCACAAAAATTCATTATTACTCACTGTAAATCCACTTCTCCAGAATGTTCAGAGTCCAATGCAAAATCCTATGACATCCCCTCCATTAAAAAAAACTGAAAATCTGAACACTAATTTCCACCTTTTTTTATTTATTTATTTAGATATTTCTCCATGTTGAGTACCTCTCACTTTCTGTCATGGCTAGTTATTTTTTTTCAGTCGTCATTGCGGTGAAAAACCTTTTCAAATACTTTCTGGAAACCTAAGCAGATATCAACAGGACTGCTCTAGCCCCCAAAGTGAGTTTTGACAGTGAGGAATGACTAAATAAGTCATGTTGAGTCTTCCCCAACATATCATATTTATTTATATGTTCAGTAACTATTCCTTGTTATAGTTCCTATCAACTTGCTGAACGTAGGCTTACTGGTTAGTAGTTCCCTGGGTACTCAAGAAACCATGTTACAGCCAGACATCAAATTAATCTTAATCCAACTCTTTGGTACTAAGGAAATGTTAGGCAAGAGGCAACATAGTAAATGCAGTTTGATTTAACTCTTTCACCTTTAAAGGTCCTGTAAAACTTTTGAACAAATGCCACCAGTTTCAGATATCTTTAGTCAATATTTACTCTGTATTTGCAGGCGTATGTCATCATAAGGAAATCTGCCCAATTTATTTTGCATTTAATGTTACTGCAACAAATTCTGTTTGTGTGTGTCCACACCATGCTTCAACTTCTTACTCTCATTTCATCCACTGGCCTTAGAGACTACCTGACAGGTGCCTCACACCTGATGAGTTAGAGAAGAGTCTTTGGAAGTTCCTCCTCAATCTTGTTTGCTCTGTCTTACTGCATTTTTTACATTTAACCTAACAGATTTTACATTCTTCTTTTTTTTTTTATATCTGAATGGGGATTAAATTTTATGAAAAACATTTGTGTATTTAGTAATCTCTCTAATCTCCGTGTTTAACAAGGATGCTTTTTTAATTTGGTCCTTCTGAAATGCTTTAATGCATATCTTTTTTTTAGTTTCCAATAGAGTGACTTGAAACAATATCCATGTCACCTGTAAAAAAGATGACTTTTTAGCTGCCTCTCGCAGTTTCTTTTTAACAAATACTTCATTTTTCTTAAACTCCCATTTGCAGAATTAAGTATTGTTGTATTGGTTCTGCCCACTTCTTTCTGAAAGGGTGTTGAATTTAAGCACTCTGTTACAGAACGTTCTTCAGTATTAACACTGTGTCAATAAACTGCCCCTCTATTGATTCTCTGATTATCTTCCTCAACGAAAAGTCATTTATGGTGTCTAAAAGTTTAGCCTGAAATTACTTGACAGCTGCCACCCAATTGACATAGGGAGGCAGCAATCATGGTGATCTGAAATAACACATTTCTGTTGTGTTTCCTGACAAGTGTCTCTGACCTCTCTTGGTGTGCCACATTCATTGTCTCCACTGATCAAGCACTTATCAACATAGTCTTATTACTTATACTAAATTTAAGCCCGGAAATTCAATAGGGATTCTTAATTACTGACTTAGTTGGTTTATCTGGTATAACCTTGTATTTCATGTACTGCTATAGATACTACATAGTACTATTTTTCCACATGCACGATCTACTTTTTCATATATTACATTGTTATTATCTCAGTACTTGTTCTCCTTGCAGAAAATTCCCGGTATGCTTTTTACAGCAATAGACTAAACTACAGCTAGGCATCCTATAAAATGCAGGTATGATGAATTTTACAACCACCCACAGAAACTCTTCACATTTAAAGAATATAGTAGTATTCAATATCTCAGATGTTGGAAGATTCCAGAAATAAGTCTGTCTAAACAAACTCTCCCTGTCATCCTTGCATGCATATGGCATATTCTCTATTTACATTCAAATACTATCTTTCTGTAGGACATCTGTTTTGTTCAAAGCAGGGTATGGATAGTACTCAGTTGGTGGTTACTCATCTCTTCTTTCCACATTTCACTACTCAGAGTGCAATTCCATGGTGTATTTACTGGACATGATCCAAACCCTCTACTGAATAGAGATTTATTCCTTTCCTTATGGGCTTTCTATGGCTCTCTTATTGTATTATCTTAGTGTGCTCCTCTTCTAAACAAACATAATTAATCTAGCATCATAACTCTCCTACAAAACAAGGTGGTCCAAATTATACACAAGGAACAAATGGGTGGCAATTGAAGGAACGATTGTCCATGAGTCAATTAATTGTAGCTGGCTAATTAGAAAACAGTTTCTTAGAACCCACTATATATCTCTATAAAACACATTTCCAATGATATGATTAATGCCATAAACACTCAGATCTTCAAGTGAAACATGTATACCAAGGAGGTGAGCCAGAAAAGAACAAGCATGAAAGTTTAAGTTTCTGTGACTCGTTGCATATTCAGCAAATGCTGGTTCTCTATAGCAAAGTTTTCCAGACTACTTTGCTTTCTCTTCCATTGCCTTTTTTTTCCACATGCCTTGTGTAAAATAAACAAGAAAATCTCTACAATTTTCCTTCATTCCCATAGCACAGGTTGTCATCTACATAGCCTTAAAAACACAAATAAACAAAAAACCCACCTGATCATATAATCACATTAACACAATAAGCTTATGAAACAAGCTTATGTTAACACACACACTGCGATCCAACGTAGACAGTCTGTAGAATACACTGATATGTGTACCCTTACTGTCAGGTCTCAGAGTTCCTCACCGTCAACTGTGAATAAGTTCAAGCCCAGGCTCTGGCAGTAAGACGTGCAAGTTCAACTGCTCTTCCACTGCACCCCAAGCTCACTTCTGTGTTCCTCTCCTGAATACATCCACTCACACTCAAACTTATAGTTCTTTACTGCGCTTCACCAAGGGGGTGAAATCTAAGGCTGCCAACTATTGAAAACTAAGACAGGGAACCTAAGAAAATAGAGGTGAGGAATGAACAATCCCCTTGCCATGGAAACAGGGTGACAAAATGTTTAGCTCAGCTCAGAAGATGGGGAGCACTGAAAACAAGTGCAGCAGGTCCATGCTGCTGGGCAAAGCAGCTGAATAGGCAGCTGTGCTGAGACACCAAACTGAGACCAAAATTTAACTGTGTTCTTAGTGTTCCCTCACATTGCTCAAAAAAATAAAAGAACTCAGCAGGTTATATCATCTGTGGTTTGTTTGCCAAACCATAATAAATTTGTCTAAATTTCACAAATATAAACAAACATTTCTTTAACTATTGTTTTAATTATTTTTTCTGAGAAAAATGTGCATGTGTTTTGTCTAAGCAGAACGTTTTCCACTTAACTTAGTTCTCAGTTATTTCTAAAATGCATTGAATTCATAACACAGTTACAGAAGCAGGAGCACCTTGAAAGTCTAAATTTATGGCAGAGAAAAAGTCACCGAAAATCCTATAACAGACAGTGGAAAAATGTCTGCTAGGGACAACAAGTTGGGTATGAAAACAGTCCACAGAGATCTGAAAGAAATGTAGTAGAAGTAAACAAGAAGGGCTCTTTTCAGTCCTTTTAATCTACCCATCTGCCTGCCTGGGTATAGTATGTGCATTGTCAGAATTTCAGATAAGCACCAACAAATATTACTTAAGAAGCTGGGATAAAATTCTCTCATCTGAAATCTCAACGATGAGCAAAATAACATGTAGCAATATTGAGGATTGGCTATAGATAAGCTAGAGGAGATGCAGGATGGTAACCTACAGGTACATAAAAGGCTGCTACAAAGAGGATGGCAATAGCCTGTTTTCCATGTTCATTAATGGATTCAACTTGCAGCAAGAACAATGCATATTAAACTTAATGGAAACTTTCAAATAGTGAAAAGAGTAACAGACTGTGACAAATTGCCTGGCGAGGATGTGGAAAGTCTGTAATTAGAACAGGCAAGACAGATATCTGCTAGGAACGATACACACAAAATGACTTGGAGCAAGAGGATTAGGGAATCCTTGAGGTCCACTCCAATTCTAGTTTTTCACTTCTCTTTGCACTCTTAACAATATAGCAAAATTAAAACTATTTCCCTAAAATTCTCTGTGTAAGGACCGTATATTTGAAACAATTCACTTCTCCCAGTAGCCACGATTATTAAACAGAAAAGGAAAAAATTAACATTTCAGGTTCACTTACGCTAGTGTATACCAACTGAAACACTGAGAACCTTCTACTTTTATGTGCACCAACAGCTGGAACAGTCCTCCGTGCACACAGAAGTCAGGGGAGCTGCATAAATACAAACTGATGACATGCAGAGTCAAAATGCAGTGACACAGCAGTATTTATCAAAAAGTTGGTTAGCTGGACTTTTTACAGGAGTGTCCACTGATAGGACAAAGGGGAAATGGGTTTAAGTTGAAGGAGAATAGATTTAGATTAGATTTGAGGAAGAAATTCTTCAGTACGAGGGCGGCAAGACTTTGGAATAAATTGCCAAGAGACGTTGTGGCTGCCCCCTCCCTGGAGGTGTTCAAGGCCAAGTTGGATGGAGCCTTGAGTAGCCTGATCTAGTTGAGAGGCATCCCTGCCCATAACAGGGAGGTTGGACTAGATGATCTCTAAGGTCCCTTCCAGCCTAGGCCATTCTATGATTCTGTGATTCTATGGTAATGAGAACTGGAAAAAGCAGAGGGAAAAAAAAAAGAAAAAGACCGACTCATACAATAGCAGGAGGGGGATAAAGAGACTCACTGGCAACAAGCCTAAATAGGGAAAACAACATCTCAGTAAGTAAAGAGAAAGAGCCTAGTGGAAAGAGAAAAGTGGAATCAAACATGGGATAATTTGGAGTAAATGGAGTATACTCCACCTAAGAGCCTGGAATGCAACCAAAGAATCCCCAGTCTCACCAGCACTCTGCTGTGAGCAAGCATCTATGAATCCCATCTGAGAAAACCCCAAATACAGTGGGCTTTCGCAGACAGACAGCAACTACATGCTCTCATTTTCTGGTTGCCTGCCTGCAGACCCTAGGGTCTGATTTGCAGAAGAGCTGAGCACTTAAAACAGTGACTGAAGTCAATGGAAGCCATTGTTGTGAAAATAAATTCACTGATGTTTGCGATGCACTCAAGTACTACGGCAATGAGTGCCATGCAGGTGCTCACAGATGAAATGCATGCAAAAAATAGAATAACATAATATAAATGAAGACTATTCATGTAGGTGTGTAAGGAGAATATTCCTCTAGCATCAGGAATGCTTGACTTTTGAAGCGATATTAGCTGATTGGTGTTATTTGCATAAATGTTGTCTACATAATCCACTCACACAGACAAGTAACTGGTATGACCTCAACATGAAAGCCTCATCTAAAACACCGTTCCTATTTTGCAGATTTACTACTATGGGTCTAAAGTCAATGGGTAGTTTGGCTATGACTTCCATCAACAATGACTTCAATTCCATGATTAGTTCCACTTAAAGCAATAATACAAAATGCTTTTCTCACATTTGTAAATATCCTGGAGAAGGATAGTGCTTATTGGCCCATTGCAACCTAATATGCATTAACAGAAATGAATAATTATTATAGCATCCTAAAATAATGAAGTGATAGTTCTAATAGTGTTGGAAGAGTTTTATTCTGCTTAGTACTACCTGATTCCTCTTTTCACTGTTCTCAATTTGTCTAACTAACAAGGCCAGCACTTCCTGAGGCTACTCAAATTCATGCAGTTTTTCTCGTATTTGTTTGCTAGACTGCAGCTTGGGTCAGTTTGAATTTTGACCTTCTTCACTGCTGAATTTACTTTCTTTTTGTATTACAGTCAGTTTACTATTCTGGCTTTCAAATACTGGTACAATTATGGTTACATGACAGTTTTCCAGTAAATAAAAATTTACCTGGCTTAAGAACTAAGTAAAAGATTAAAGTCAACATTTCTGGAGGGGACTAATTATTCTGCCCAAACCCAGAAAGCAGATGGTTAGCACTCTGGAAAAGCAGGATGTATTGGGTTGGGCAACCCAAACATCTACCAGCTTATGAAAAAATCTCTATCTGATTGCTCAAATACAAAATAAGCTGGAATGTAAGTCACATGTAAATCCAATTCCTTCACTTTCAAAAAATCCAAGCCTTTGATTTGGAATGGAGCCAAAGATGCACAAAATCATTCACTGCTGATCCAACTGAATCATGAATTATTTAGATCCTTATCAGGATCAGTGTTTTTTCAAGCTACAGTCAAGGCCTATTAGTTTTTCACATTTTTGGACAATTTTTCATCTGTTTGACAAGACTACTGACATCAAATATTCCTGTAAAAGCACTGGAATTTTGTACTTACACATTAGGGACACCTTAGAAAACAATTTGAACTCCTGTGATTACCAATGACATTGAACAAATGCAATTTTCCTAAATGCTTACGCACCATCTGCGTATGGGCAAACGCAGACCTACAAAAGACATAACTTCCTGCTACTTCCAAGCAGCAAAATTTCATGCTACTAGATAAGAGCTTTTGTTCAGAACTTTAAAGTGTGCTGCTCCCTAACAAACCAGTCATTACATCTGTACTTTATGGCCAGGTTTTTTTTCTTCAAGTACAACAAAGATGAAGGCTCTCATGGAAATGTTCTATGCAGTAATTTTCACTCTAGATGTGTGAGCAAGTTCAAATAAAATATGAAGGAAACACTAGCTGAAAGCTTTTTGAAATTCCGTTTGTTCAATGCTTTCTGGTTTTCCCCAGCAACAGACCTATTAGCATTGCAGTAGCACCCAGTGATTCCTAACGTGGACCAGGACATAAATTAACATCAATATTATTAAATTGTAAAATCCCCTTGCTTGGAAAATACCTTTAAGACCATCTAGTCCAACCGCTCACATAGCACTGTCAAGTCCACCACTAAACCACATCCCTAAGTACCACATCTACACAGCTTATAAATACCTCCAGGGATGGTGACTTCCTGGGCATCCTGTTCCAATGCTTGACAACCTGCTTGGTGAAGAAATTTTTCCTAATACCCAACCTAAAACTCCCCTGGTGCAACTTGAGGCCATTTCCTCTTGTCCTATTGCTTGTTACTTGGGAGAAGAGACCAATCCCCCTCCTCACTGCAACCTCCTTTCAGGTAGCTGTAGAGAGCAAGAAGGTCTCCCCTCAGCTTCCTTTTCTCCAGGCTGAACAACCTCAGTTCCCTCAGCTGCTCCTCAAAGACTTGTTCTCCGGACCCTTCACCAGCTTTGTTGCTCTTCTTTGGACATGCCCCAGCACCTCCAGCTCTTTCTTGTAGTGTTACTTCAGAACTTTTAAATTTCCTTTAATAAAATATATACTAATCTGAGTATCTACCACAAGTGTCTTGTAGCAATCCAAGTCTTAAATGTACACACAGCTAAACAGAGAGATCAGTAGCCTTGGCAGCTGTAGCCTTGCCCATCAGTTCTCTGTCATCTGTGACACATATACATCATAAACGTTCTTATTTAGTCCAATTCTCTAAGCTGTTTGGATTTTTTATCCTTGTTTAGATCACAGCTAAGAATAGACAGGATGAAGGGGGTAAAAATATTTAGCAGATTTAAACAGCAATATCATGTTATTTGCATCTGACCTACAGCTTTACCCCATCTGTTTGAGAGCTGGGAAGAACAGCTGAAACACAAAATTTGTTCTCTCCTGTTATGGTTAACTATGTCCCCAACGATTTTCTTAAATTCCCAGAGGAAATTCAAAATGAATGCAAACAATGAAGAAACACTCCAACAGAAAAGGTCTAAGGTGACCCTTGAAATCACAAAAGCAATATGACAGAGTAGATAACATTTGTAAAATTAAAAATAAATAAATAAATATATTTTTGCTTCTAGTGGAGAAAGGAGGCCTTGACTGAAAAGCAAGATAAATCTTAAAATAAATTAAAACCTAAAACCAATGAAATTTACCACAATTTGTTTGCTTCCCATTTTAATGTGCTGCATTAAAAGGGATCAGGATTTGGAATTTCACACTTATTTATCACCTGGTTAAGCAATGTTTAGTAGCACAGCACCAGGGAACTGCTATGCCACTGAGCAGAACATAGACTAATTCTACTCTGATCCAGCAACAGTCATTGCATCTCGATATCATTAGGTGACCCTTAGAGAGATATTCTGGTACTGTGGCTGTTTTAATTAAGTTTGTTATGAGTAAGTGAAGTGTGGTGCACAACAATTCAAATGTTTCTATGAGCATTTCAACAGGTGTGAAAAAAAAAGTTTTCTTTCCTTTCTCTCCTTTTCTTTTTTTTTTTTTTTAACCTGAAAGCTCACTTATGGCTCTGGCTTGCAGCTATCAGAAGGAGAAACCATTCCAAATTTGAATCTTCAAATCTGCTTTTAGAAAGCCACACCAAAGTCAGCTGATAAGCTGTAAGGCTTAAGTGAAAGGAAAGCCTGTCAGTAGCTTTCAGTCTCATTTTGCTTCTGGGTAACCGACTCAGTTTTAATTTGTTGTGCAAGATGAGCATGAAAAGGTAAGGCTGGGTCACCTAGTGAGTCACCACACAAAATAAATGACTAATGGGTCTATCTGCATTTGACAGATTGAGGTTCAAATCCTGCTTCTCCTTCAGGAAAGGCAGATTCACTCCTTAAAGGAAAAGGGTTCATGGCACAGGTTAGGCAGAGACATTTAAAAAAAAAAAAAAAAAGCAATTTTCTACATGCTGCCCTTACAGCAAAGTTTACAGTAGACATTAAATTTCTTCATATGTTTCCTTACTTCCTATACAACTCTGTTTTCCTGTCTGTGTTTTACCCCGTGCTAAACAAGTCTGTTCAATCCCTCCTCATCTCACTTTTGCTTTTCTCTCAAATTTGGAATTCATCAAAATGCAGAGGTTTACCATATCTTTTTTAAATCCCCTCTCAGAAAGTTTTGCTTATCATATACACAGCTATTCGCTAAAAACAAAGTAGGCTTCTGAGGTTATTTACCTAATCTCCTCAGAGCTTCTCTCCAGTACTGAAACGTAACTCCAACATTACACACAGTACAGAAAAAAAAAAAGCAATACAGAAAGAAAAATAAATTTAAGCAAGGAATACACACAAAAAACACTTCAACCCCAAAAGCCAAAACCCCCAAAAAACCAAACATCCCTAAAAAAATGGTTTAGAAGATCTGCAGCAGTCCAGAGAACCAATAACCAAATCTACATTAACACCAGTCTCCAGCCCCAGTGTTCAGAGCATTACAGATATTCTGTATAACAGAAATATTTTGTATGCATACACACCAGTCACTCCTAAACCCCACACAATTACCACAGTTATTTTCTGATGATCTACGGGCGACTTTTTAATAAGTCACTAATTTTTCATAGAAGCAACTTGAAGTTATAAGTTAATTAAGATCACAGAATGGCTGAGGTTGAAAGGTATCTCTGGAGATCATTTGGTCTGAACCCCCTGTTGAAGCATGGCCACCTTGATCTACATGCCCAGGACTATGCCCCTGGTTCAAGTTGCTCCTTATCAGTTTGATCAGCCTTCTGGCAGAAATGTTTATTCCCAGCTTTGTATGGTGGATCCTATCTCTTCCAAGTAGCCCTCAGAAAGAGTCCCATGGCCATAAAACCCCAAAACTATCCACTAGTGTTTTCCTTTAGAGTGAATGAGAGGACAGGGGCAGAAAAAAAATACCGCGCATAGGTCTAGACATCCTCTTCAGATGGCCAGCTTACTCTGACTCCTACTAGGAAGTTTTACCTGGATAAAATAAATCAGCACTGAGCCTAGAACAACTACCAGAA
>NW_009730146.1:13133-14850 GCF_000703405.1 Apaloderma vittatum | reverse complement strand
TCCCTCGTGCAATTTTTCAGTTCGGAAGATGCATATAATTCTTGTGCTTCGACGTTCAAGCCAAAACCCTCTAGCATCAGTGTCTACCTCTTAGATCAGCTCTGATTAAAAGTACTTTGGCATCATCTGCTTGGAAGTTGTTAATATTTTCCTTTAGATGCCAACCTCGCTGCAGCAGTTGAGGACACGGCTATGACAGGATCACAGAGTTAAACACTGGAGCCTTTTCGTTTGTCCCAACAAGCAGCAGAACAGTGCTGAATAACATTTCTAATGGAAATCATCACCCGACCGCACCTGCATTAGCAGCTTGTGGGGAGGAAGACAACCAGAATGAAGGGAGGAAAATCACAGCAAATAGCAAAGAGGAAGAAACAGATCAATGACTTACATTTTTGTTTCCCTGCCCACACAAAGGCAGCCTGAACTAGTGATTTATTCTCAGACAGCAAGTGTTTTCGTTTAATTGGAGACTTAGATTTTCCTGATTACACAAATCTTTATGATTCGGTTTTATTTAATTTGCTGGATATTTCAGAGATGTGATCAAAATGCTGTTTCATTCCTCCAAGTGGAGATAAAGTAGTGAATTCAAACAAAGACATCATCTTTCTTTTTTCCCAATCCTAGCATTTTAATTAAACAATAAGAAAAATTTCAAAAGATGAAAATTTTATTCCTTCCACAGTTATTCCAGTGTTACTTGAATAACATCTTTATGTCAGTCCTTTGTTAGCCAATTGTAGTACTTACAGTGCAAATATATAACAGACCTTTCCTCCAAAAAGCTTATGAAGGATAAAACTATAGATAAGAGCTGTGTATAATTAAAGTACAAAAGCAAAACTGGTATCTCGGAGTTCTGCAGTCAATCAGTTGCACAGTACCTCACGGTCTGAATTTTTAATTTAAAAAAAAAAAAAAGAACAATTTTAAAGTGGAACTCAGACCTTTCTTGTGTATCACAGATCGAAACAGCAGAAATTCATTGCCGGCAAGAAAAAAAGCAATTCTGCAACACCAAAACATGCATAATATATATCAGCAGAAATACACCTAAACTAAGTATGTAAGTTCCTGTCTACCAAGTCCACTGAGCTAAGGCGCCATAGTCCACACCTTTAAAATATGTATGAGTACAGCTTTGTTCATCTTTACACTTCTGAACTCTTTCAAAGCCAGTAACTTCTTCATTCTACCTTGTAGAATGGAGTTAGATTACTAGCTGATAATAAAGACAAGCCAATATGATACCAGGTGCCACTGGAAAGGAGAATTCAGTTTGAGGACTCAACTCTACAGGCTTCAGTGTCTCCATCTGAGCAGGTTTGAAAGGCTCATCAGCCTCAGGGGACTGTGCAAACCCAGGCAGATTTGCCTGTGACAAATGGTAGAAATTCGGGCACTGCAGAGGACTAGATGCCTGTGGAAATGTAACCAGCATCACAGGAAAAGGTGTTTCAGCTTGCTGGACATAAGCGATTGTGCTCCAAGATCCTACTATAAGGACTTTTTGTTTTGCTTGGGACTTGCAGTCAACTTGAGTGAAGGGAATTAGGACAAAAATATCCAAAAGAATGGATCCCGACACAACCGTCAAACTAAAGAACAATGAAGAAAATACACTACTCCACCATCTGAAGATCCTGTTCTTGTCCTTTCCTTCTTTTGACATGAAAAAATCATCACACAGTGTTAAATACACTCTCCATTCTCC
>NW_009730146.1:0-13090 GCF_000703405.1 Apaloderma vittatum | reverse complement strand
AAGGAAGGTTATTGACACAGACTGCAGTGTTAGCATCCTTTTTTTTTCAGAAAGTGATGCAGTAAACTAACAGATTCATCGAAGCTGAAAGAATTGCTTAAAATCAGTGACTCCAGTCAACCCAGGTTTATCAAATTAAAAAAAAAAAAAATCTACAAAACACCCCCCTAAACACTGTTAACAGTAATTACTTCCCAGCTTTTCACTGGCAAACGGTTTCGAAACTGAAATAGCCACACAGCTTCTACTTCCTAAACCCCTTCTTCTCCACTATTTTATCCCTTTGTCATACTGGGTTTTGAAGCACTGCACTGCACTCTTCTTGGCCTGCCTCCAGCAGAACGTTGGTTTGAAGGTAAAGTTTCCATGATTTGACTGTGAAGGACATATCCCTTCCAGTCACAGCATCCTCAAGCTTCTGTCAAAATAATCTCTTGATTATTTGATGCTGACATTCTGGAAAAGATTACTTGAGGAAAAAAGGCAAAAACACACACATACACATGCTTGGGAGACAGATTTGAGTGGGTGGGCATCTCTGATGAAACCAAAAGAACACAATAACTTTCCACGGCAATGAATTTGAGAGGAGTCTGAGGCTCAGCACCATTATAAAACTCGTTTAGTTTCATTTGGGGAGTAGTGATGGATGGTTTTAAATTACTTTTGATGGACAAAATAAGTTGTTGGGAAAACAGCATCTCTCAAAGAGCAAGGGTCTTCCATGTGTGAACATCTCTGTTCACACCAATGTCAGTTCAGGGTACACGGCAACATGGCCTTTTTCTCATCTCTGACAATCCAGACAGTTGCAAGAAGAAGCAATGCCCACATCAGTGGTATGTACTCGATACTGACAATCACTGATTATAAAGGCTCATAAGGTCATTTGGAGTGAAACATACACCTCCGTTTTCTCCGTAAGATTAGGAGACAGCATTTTAGTGTAATCTTTCCTACTTACTCATCCTTTGTTACCAATAATTTCAGCGACACTAGCAAGTAATGTCAGTTCTGATGCTTCACGGATGCTCAGCTAATAAAAACTCCTGTATTTTTTTAATAAGTTTTCTTTTTTATCAGAAAGAAAATCTGGGCCTGTTTATCCTCTCCCTTCTTACAGAAATGTTTCTGAGACTGCCTACAAAACTGACTAATCCAGTCCCATAGTACCTATCTGGACGTAACTGCCTACACATCCAGCTGTTGTCTCATCTTGTATTCACACTGTAGACACTTTAAAATTTTAAGCTATCTTTGTTCTTTATATGTTTAATAGTAATACAGTAGAATCCCTGGCATAGATAGAGTCTCCAAGTGCTACACTACTACAACTAATTCCAATATCTACAACTGTTTCAATGGTAGTCTGCAGAGTTTGTCCAGATTTCTAACATCACAAGAATAAATTATCAGGTACACTCTATATAAATGCAATAGTTAAATTCTGTTGTCTGGGCTACTCTGAGTGTATTATAAAATGCCTCTGTGATTTAGAAAAATGTGTCATTCATAGATTAACTTCTAGACAGATCTATCTTAAACAAGCAAGTAGCAATGAACTTTTCAAATTAAGATCTAAAAATTTTCCTGTTTCCACTAAACAGTACAGTCACTTCACAAAGACTTTGACAGAGAAGACTTATGACTAGAAAGAAACAAATATTTGAATTATATTCTATAGAATGTGAATATATTGTGCTTATTTGTAATATGTAACAAAGAGTTGTAAAGCTACTGGTAGCTGAAATATCCGAAGAGCATTTAGAATCAAGCATGAAAATGTACATCCACCAGTTCTTTTCCCACTCTACCTTTTGGACTCAGTGGTCTTGAAGGTCTCTTCTAGCCAAAACTGTTCTGTGATTATAACTGAGTCTGAGCAAAATTAAGCTCATGAAACCTCCTGAGAGTTGATAAGACGCTGTCAGTACTGGGAATGTATCCATCTGGCTTACAAATCAGAAAAAGCCCAACTCCATTTTTTCCAGCACCATAAATGTTTCTGTAAATCCACGCCTTATGCGGAGTCCAAGCCCTCCCATTTCCTGGAGTACTTCCTTATGACTTAGATCAGAAAGAGACCAGGCAGGAGAGCTCTGAATGCCTGAAAGCAGACCTGAACATCCTGTCTTTGCATAAGCCAGACCTTGGCTGCTGAAAGCCTGTCATACCCACCCTTGTTCCTCTTCTTATGAACCAGGTTGCAAACTGAGCTGACACTTAACAAACCCAGTTATCCATAGGGTCAGACCAAGTCTGGGCCCCATGCAAGCCTACTCAGCTACAGTTTAAGTTCCACTGTCTGCATGTTAATATCCTGATTCAAGAATAAACTATTCATCTAAGTATGAGCACCGTGGTAGCGTAAGCAACAGAAAGCAACTTCAAGCTTACTCCACATCTGTCAAAAGCAACATCTGCCAAAAGGACATGAGGAGATACAACTAAGTCTAGCTAAAAACTCTCCATTGTCCTAAGCTTCAGTAACTGCAGCTTGTACAAATTAGTTCTAAGTACTTCCCTGACTATTCTTTAATAGCTAGCTGCTGCTGCAGAAGATTACATGTACCAGCCAAACAGAAGAACTAAGACAGGCTTAAGGCACCAAGGTCATACTGCTCTGAATTCAGAAGCCTAGGAGCATTCTGGAGATACTACAATGTATCAACAAACAGAAATATTAATTTTGTCTCTCAGCAGCTTTTGCTGGAGTATTTCATACGGCATATGGTCACTCATAAGCACAATACTTTATGTATTAAGAATACTAGAAAAAAAAAAGGTCCACAATTTTATTAATGGCAAAATAATAACAACAGCTAAGATCACATTAGCACATTAAAGGCAATTGCATTTTCTCAAGTCCCTGGAAATGTCAATAGTCATTACCTCAGTTTTCAATGAAGAGGTAAGATCTTATAGGACAAAATATGTCTATTGATGAAGATTATTACTGAAGAAAGGCTTTGTAACTAATGAACACAGTGCACCTATTTTTCTCCTCAGATCCACAAAACTCAATCAATTTTAGGGGTGTCAGTTTATGTTAGACTCCAAGTCTTTCTGTTTACAGAGTCCATAAACTTCTTCTTTTAAATCTATTATTTATATTCTTAGTTCTTCTTCACAACAACTTTTTCATGTATGATTTATATTTCTTAGTTTTCTTCTTAACTGGCAGATGCCATTTCATAATACCCTTTCTTTTCCGTA
Organism: Apaloderma vittatum; assembly: GCF_000703405.1. Lineage (NCBI taxonomy): Eukaryota > Metazoa > Chordata > Aves > Trogoniformes > Trogonidae > Apaloderma > Apaloderma vittatum. The sequence goes on along the minus strand of NW_009730146.1, from coordinate 9,874 downwards.
CAAATATCAAGACAATGAAGAACTTTTGCTGTACAGATGATAAGCTCAAAGACTGACTTTGACTATCCGTAAGATGATTTCAACATAAAACCTGAGATCCATCTGTCAAGACAGCAATAGGTTGGAGATTTCACACAAACATGCACATGTAATACTAAACAACATTAAATCTGTTTCTTTGAAAGATCCACCCTTGAAGTACTCCTCCTTGGTACAGCTGTCTGAAAGCTTTTATCATTGCTATAATCATCACAGGTTTCTTACTTGCAATTAAAATCTCTGAAAGCTAAAATTTTGCCTAATTTAAATTAAAAATAAGAAAGACCGATAGCAAGTGCTTTGCATGTTTTCCTAAACCATTTAGGTTTGTGTTGCAAATATAAACTTCTATAAATATGAGGTCTGTATCAATAGTGATTCTTGATGGTTTTTAGCCAGTAAGGATCTCAAAAATAAATTAAAAAAATCTATCCCATAAGAAGGAGAGCTGAAACACTCACTTGGATTATAAATCACCACCACTCACCCCAGAAATGAAACCACAGAGCAGCCAAGCTGCTGGGGCCTTGCATCGTGTTTTCTGCTCAGGTTCAGTCATGACATGCCAGTATCTGAGACTGTGGGAATGCCCAGGGAAAGCCTCACTGATGGCTGCTGCTGGTCTAAGGTGCCAGCCTTAGTGTTAGCATGTGCACCATCCGCAGTTAACAAAGGAGGGAAATAACACTCAGAAAAATATAAAGCATTATAAAGCTCTGGTAGCATTAGACAACACTATTCTCAAGGTAGTGGCCTCCCCGGTTTCAATTCAGACCCATAAACTCAACTTCATCTATCCTTTTAAGCTCAAAAAAAAAGAGAAAAATAAAAAGCTAGGTTCCCGCCCACAATCACTATTTTGAATATATTCATCCAAATGTTTGGGATAGTTTATTTCCTCGTGAGAACATCTATTTTATTAAGCAGATCTCACTGGTTTAGCAGCAAACACTTATTCTATTAATGTAATGAACTGTAACCTCCTCAGCTGTAGCATTATAAATTACCCAGTCCCTGTTCTCATTAAGAAATGACTCCGTAGAAGAACTGTTAATGAACAAAGAAGAGATACCAGTTCTCGGATATGTGTTACAACAGCCAGGCAGTTAGTGTTTGTCCAGAAAGGGGTCAAACAAATTCAGCAAGGGCAAACTGATTTCATTTGGGCAGTGTCCACTGAATCATTGTAGAAGAGGAAGTAAAAAGAAGTTTCATTACAGTATGAATCACCAAGAGAGAAACAAAAGGGGAATATAAGTTAAGATTTCTGCTAAGTTGTACGCATATCTTTGAAACCCCAGTATAAAGGTCAAAGGTGTGGTATTCAAAAGGAAGGAATTTTGGCATAGGGGAAATTAGCCACAGAAATTAGATGAAAAGAACAGAATAGTGTGCATATAAAGTTTATAAGTGAAAAGGCTTGTTAAGATGAAACTAGAGAACATGTCTAGTTCTTACAAACGCCTTTCATAAACACAACTTTACTCATGTCTGCTGACATGCAAGTAATTTCTAATTAAAGCAAAATTTAGAGCTGGATGATATGTTTTTAAGCAGATGCTACATGAGTACCCACCAGAAAGCAGAAGATTTTGACTCTCAGAACGTGTAACTGATATAATTTCTGCACAAGCCCATATGGCTCCAGATTTTGAAGTTCAGATATACACTATTCTATCCTATTCAACAGAAACAATAAAACTGCACATTTACATGAGTACTTCTCAACAGCCCTAATACTAAATGGTACAAATACTAAAAATATCTGCACCTCTGTGCTTACCCTAAGAGTCCCTCACCAACTCATAGGGCAAAATATCAGTAAAACATAATTATCCTGTTGTCTTGCAAACTGTCCTATAGCCAACCCCTGGGGCAATGCTGCTAGGCTTTGGAGACCTGTTAAAGTGGATTTATTGTGTGCCATTTAATATCATTACAAGAAAATCCAACAAAAGAGGACGTGCTGTTGAAGGCAGCGTCACACCAGCAGAATTGCATACATGAATCAATATGCATTACTCTGGTTTCATATAAATCATTGTGGCATGAAGAAAAGTTATACGCTTTATACTTCCTAATCTATAGAGTGTCTTGTTTTAAGTAGCATCAAATAAATATTATAATAGCATTTGACTTCTTTAGATATCAATTGATTACATGTAACCAACCCTACATCAGCTCTTTGTTCACAGAGAGAATCCTAAGTAGCAATTTACTACGGTGTTCCAGTGGGGATGGCAAAACCCTCAAATAGACAGGATGCTTAGCGAAATATTTAAGCTTTAATCACACTCGCTTCAAGCTGTCACACAGAGAAGTAACAAGCAATACAATAAAATAACAAGGCAAAATCGTACAAGTGTGACCATGCAATGCACCCCTGGCCTTGAATTCTGCTCAAACTCAGCAACCCTGAAAGCTCCTCTCCTTGAACACGACAGGCCAAAACACTGAATCCCGCCAGAAATCGCCACTCACTTGACAAAGATCACCAGGCTCATGGTATGACCTGCACCGCTGAGAATCCAGCTATAAATAGGAGCTTGCTTTGCTAACCCTTCAGGCTGGGAAGAGGCTGCTGATGGCTCTGTAGGACGAGCTCCGGTTTGCCCACCAGGCAGGGACACCTCCCATTGCTGGAAACGCCTACTTCTTTCTGCAGCATGGAGCAGGTGGTGATCAAGACTAGAGGCTCAGGAATGTGTTACTACTTGGTGTGAAACAGTTTCTTATTTGCTGGTTACAAGTTATTGCTAATCCCAAGTGAGTTTGCGTGTGTGAAAACTGGTCCTTTCACCAGGGAACCCATGAACCCAAGTCACAAATTATTACAGGCGCTGTGACGATGCATCACTTGGACTCTTGTCATTCTTAACACTAAGCAGCACTGGTGAGATTCAGCACACTTTCTAAGTGCCTTTGTAGCATTCAGACCGTTTCAAGTCTCTGGAGAGCTAGTTTTACCCACAGCACGGGATTGTCCTCTGGAAAGCGGTTGTGTTTGTGAGGAAGGCTACCAGTGTGACGACTGCATCACCGTTCCTCTGAAGCTTTATTTACACTAATTACCTACTGAGATTCACAGATCATGGTTTATTCACTTCAGATAAGCAAGACGTTCTTAAGCAATCCTTGACCAGCCAAATTCTGAAAACACAATTTAAAGTCGTCTGTCTTCTTCCACACCATTTCCCCACACCTAACATTTTCTTCTGCCAGGAATTTTAGCTTGCTGGGATTATTCTGTTTTTACTCTACAATAGCAAATGTGGCACAAAAAGATAAAACAGCTGTATGCTAGGGTTTTTTTCTCTCATATGAGGTGCATCTCCCACCTGGAAACAAATAGCACTCTACAGAAACAAAGCAAAACAGCCTTGCCGATTGAAAATCAATCGTCTTCACATACTTTGGACTTTTTATATACTACATTTAATTTCCTGTTTAATTCAGTGGAATCTGTTTGCTTTCTTCTAAATTCATGACACTTGCAGTGCACCTAAAACTAGAGTATGCAGTTTAAAGACAAAAGTAACAGGATTCATATAAACTTTTTTTTACAGAATATATACATAATTACAGAAAAGTGATTTAATTTAGGTTTGTGTTTAAATTTATAACAACACTAAATTCAATTTGCATGTCAGAATATTGAAAATCTTTGAAGCTCCCTGAAAAGTGTTCTGCAAAGGTATGCATGCCCCAGTCTGTTCCAAAATCAATACAGCTGAACATAAAGTTGAGAGACAAAAGATATCATATTTCTTGAACTGATGAAAATTACACAGAAAGGCACTGTTCAAGAAAAGCCAAGCCATGGTCTTTTTGAAACCCTTGATAAAACCTAGTGTCTAAAGCCAAATACAGGATGATCTGCAGATTTCCTATGCTGTAATGACTATTGCTATTTTAACTTAACTGCATTAGTGGTAGAAGACCTTTCTAAAGAACATCAGTGATGAGAAGAGAATGTTGTTAGAAGAGGTTTGAGAAAGTAGAATAAAGATTTTTTTATTATTTGTTTCCCCTAGGATGAAGGTATATTACTTTTTGTCCAGAGACTGCTACAGGTAAAATACATACCTGCAACTAAAACTACAGCACAGCAGAAACAATAAACTCTAACTCTTCAATAACTGAAAGTATATATTCTTTCTCTTTAATTAATCCAAATTACTTTTATATGAATAATGAATTAAAGTTTCTTACAATTTTATCTTATTGAGGATTTTTCCTGTGGTTCCAAAGATACTTTTCCATGGGTACCATGAGAAATACAGCTTGAATAATCTTTTCCAAGGCCAGAAGTGATTCCAATGAATCAGCCCCAACCTCCTCACTACAAACTAAATGGTTTCCAGGCCATTAGATTAACACCAGTTCAGTCCATAAGATACCAGTGGAAAAGATCCAACGTGATGAAAAATGTTCATCAGCACTAAGTAATTTTAAAAGTCCTTTTCTGTGTGGTTCCCTTGTATTTCTTGGGTTAGTAAGTATATTAGATTATTAAAGTTATTGTTATTTTTTAACAATAAAGTTAATAATATCACTTATATTTCAGCTGACTTCTTGTCACTTAATTTTACTGGACCTGTATTCACTTCTGTCTCTGCTTAACTGAGGGACTGGGCCAGCTGGTCATCCAAGCTGAATTAATACATATTCCTTCCTTATACACCAGTGATAATACCACAACTTCTTCCCTAAAGTCAACATTTAACAGTAGCAACTGGAAATAAGATGGTTGGGAACCCAGATTCACCCTTGATAATTGGAGGCTAATGGGATACCCAACTCTGCCAAGTAGCTGAGCTAGGTGTCATTATCCAAAAGCACTGGAATTCTTCAGTGACTAATCTAGTAATTAATCAGTGACTTTGTAAATATACACAGAAAGTGAGTTTGTAATTTGGCACATTCTGCGGACACCAAAGCAGTTTGTTTGCAGCAGCATTAATGAAATATACAGGAAGAGTTTAACTTGATTTCAAAAAGTCCAAGATCCTGCTAATTTTCTAGTGAGTTACCTCTAAAGCCTCTGCCCTCAGAGGAACTGAGTCAAGAAATTATTCTGAAGAAACTGCAGACTTTCTTGAGACAAACTGCTCCCTCTGTCCTCAGCTAACACTCCAAGAGCATCAAATCTCTTTGGAAAACATCATAACAGAGTAAAAAGGCAGCAGTGGCCTGGCACCTGTGATTAAAAAGGAATGTGTTATTTTACAGAGGGCTCTACCTAAGAGGGAGAGGCCACCTAGAGCCCTTACAGCTTTTCTTTGTTTCTGCTGAAGAGAATCCTTTTGAAGACAGTAATTTGCTAGATGGAAAGAAAAAAAAAAAAAAAGAAATAAAAAAAAGAGTTCTGCTAGAAAACAAAACCCCCAAATTACTTAGGGCATAAGTTGTTCAAACCAGCAGTTAGAAGTCAAGGGGCCACAGAGCCTGAATTAGATGCTGTGAAAGCTAGATTTTGCTCACATTTGACTGCAAGTAGCCCAGAAGCTATCAGAGGCAGCAAACACTGCTGCAAACAAGTACTAGAAGGCAATTAGATTTGTGTTTTAAAAGTACAGATTGAATAAATGTATTACTTGTCATGTATTCATTGTTTGTTTTCCACACCAATTTGTGTGTTGTAAAACACACAAATCAAGCAAACAATTCTGCAAATTCTATTTGTCTTCCTGCTCTTCATAACCTTAAATTCTTTTGCCTTTTGCAGACATCAGATAGCTACACAATAATGCAGGGATTAGATAAACGGCGGAGTATCTCTCCACGGCATTTTAAGAAATGTTTCTAAGCACACTAGCTAGCACAAAAACAAATGTGCTACTGAAAGCAAGTGTCTGAATCATAATCTGAAGTCTCCAACTCCTTAAGTGTTTTTCAATTGCTACAGACGTACATGTTGATGGAAATGCATCACCTAATGAGTTTCCAGCCACTTTGACTGGTCCATCAGCCCTGTTAATAGAAATGTGTTTCGCTCCCTTTTTCACACTGCTAATGCACTAATGGCTAAAATTTATCATCTAGCACAACTCTGACCAGCTAATCTAACAACTCACAGTATAATTCCAGAATAGCTTAAAATGTTAAAATACTTAAGTTAATCTCATCTAGGATATTCATTTGCTTCCTCTTCAGAGTCCAGGGAATGTATTTCTCCAGCGTTAGCAAAAAAATACTTTTTTTTTTTCCATTCCAAGCAAAGTCAATGGGTAAAGCTGACAAGGAGTCTTGTAGGAAATTTTGAAAACTGTTGTTGTCCAAAAACCAAACTACTTGCTTCTCACGATATTGCATTAGGTCTAATTTGAGAATATCAGCAAAACTTTACTAAAGCCAGTAGGGTATACAAAAATAACATTTATACACAGAAGGCCAAGTTCACTGCTAATGCTACACCCTCTACCTGGTAATACTGCATACACACCCTCCCTCCAAAAATAAACACTATGTTTAACTGACAAACAGAGTTTATAGCTGACTGTCCCTTTTAATAGGCAGCTATGGATTTAAAGAAGAGTCAACACACTAAATTTCTTCCCTCTTGTCTTAATTATTGCTCTACATAGTTACAAACGATGAATAAGGAAGAGGAAAATTAGAAGACAATTAATTCCTTAATCTATCAGAAAACACTGTAGGATTATACAAGCAAATACAGAATTATCCATAGAAGAGCAGCTACATATGCATATTAAATCAGAAGAAAAAAATACTTGGTATGCAGGAAAAACAAACATTAGTAGCCAGAAAGAATTTTTTACCCTCCACAATAACAACAACTTGGATAGCAGATACACATATAGCCCAAGTACTTAAGTCTCAGTCTGGTTTAAAGCACAATTTTTAAACATGACACCATAATAACCAAACCAAACACCACAACTTATAAGGAAGTTTTCATCAAGCTGTAAAAATAAAAAAGATATCCACCAATGTAATTTCTTTGTCTTTAATAAGAAGAAAAAAATAAAGCATGGAATTTTTTCTTTACGTATAACTCCCCTCTCTTTTGATATTAGTATATGGGTCAGCCATGTTTCTGTAACAAACTTGCAGTCAGAAATGGGGAAATTCTTCAAATAATTATTTTCAATCCATTGTTGAAAGAGAAGCAGTATTTCATTTTCAGTAAAGGTGCAAGTAAATTGCCTCTCTGAATATTGTTGGGGGAACAAAATAGTAAAAGTATGCAGTTGCACGTGACTATGCAAATAAAAATGTGTATGAACAGTCTAGGAAGCATTCCCACTGCCACACTACAACATTTTATATACGTGCTGTCATCACCTTGTCAAGATCTGGCAATACCACATTAGTTACATATTACAGATCATATCATTCAGAGGGAACAGAACATTCTGAGTGTGCCTTAAAATGACATGGAAAAGCTCAAGGCACGGGCTTTTTGTTTGTTTGTTTTGAAGCTCCGGATGCTGCTTATCTGTTCTGGATGCCCCAGGTTTTCCATGTTCCCTTATAAATCCTAATAATTGCAAAATAATATTCTCAAGATGGTGACAGAGGCATTGCAACTGACTGCTGTTCACATAATAAAACAAGATGAGTGACTTGCCCAATATCACACTAGAATTTGTGGAAATGTCAAAAAAAGCCACAGGATTCTCCTGAGTGTAAGTCAAGCTGTTTAAGCACAAGTGCTTTAAGCACAACACTATTCTTATTTCTAAAGCGGCTACTAATCTGACCTTGTTTGCTCAGAAGACGTTCCTAAAGCTAGAGTTCTACAGTGAGTGTTAACATTTCTTCCTATGAGTATTTTAAACAGGATTTGACTAATCCATCCAGCATAATAAACAATCCAGATCTTCCTAAAATATGAATTCATGCTTAACATTTAACATTCACAATTGTTGTGTAACTTTAAAAAAAATCCTACTTTTACACTGCTTGGCTTGACATGAAATATCACAAATATATTCATTATTTTAACAAGACTTCCAGATGAAGACTCTGAACTACTTCAAAATAAGCTGTGAAGTACATTCAAGTTTTGAAAGCTTATTCAAACCTAATCCTTTCATATATTTTAAGTACAGAATGCTGCAAACCCCTGGACTTACCATGGAGTAAGAAATAAAGGAGTAAGTATATGAAATGCTTATATCTGTATAATACACTTACATATATATATATATATATACACATCTGTACTTCTTTACTACCTGTACAAGGCAATTACAGAGGGAACAGGTAAAGAAAATAAAGAGGAGCTTGCTGCCATTAAGAGACACGACTGTGGACACTGACATGTGCACACTAGGAAAGCCAGATGAAGAGGACGAATCCTAAATTACAGAAACTCCAGGTATAGAACAGGAGAGTAGGACATCCTTCAGAACATAACAGTGGATGTGATCTGAATCACGGAAAAGGTGAAGCTGATCAAGTGACAGCACAAAAGTAAGGATATGCAGAGAAAACGTCTTGGATGTGCTCTGTTTGGTGGAAGAATACAAAATGTTTTATTCTCTGCTCGGATGACATGGTTCACATCTTTTTTTTTGATACCTACACTAACTTCAAACTGGTTTTTTCCACCCCCAGAAAAAATTGTTAAAAGTGAACATAAGCAACGACCTTACAGATTATTTTTATCTATCGAGAGAATTCAACTGATCACTAGGATTGTTTTACATGTTGTATACATTTTGCAGGGTGCACATCAATTTACTGGCACCCTTTCTTCAAAAACACAGGATGTCTGTGGCAGACTATTCCTGTTAGCTATTACAGTATCTTCTCTTAATATTTCTAATGGCAATTTAGTTCTCAAAGATATTTAAAGACAGCACATCTTGGTAAGAAGGTGTGAAATGAAAAGAAGCTTTTGAAGCCCACCTGAAATATAAACAGAAGTTCAAAAACAGATGTGCACTTATACTAATACTTGCTTTGCATTGGAAAATATATGACAGGATTTTAGGTAGCCTGCTATTCGGTGAATTTACAGTGCTGGAGTACTGCACGTCAGAGAAAACAAAAAAACAACAAACAACCTTCTAGTACATCAGGAAATAATTTACAACTTTCAGTTTTAGGTTTTCAAATGGGATATTCCAGATTCTAATTGAAAATATTGCAGGAAATGCAAAACAGAGCAACTCCTTCAGATAACACAAGTTTTGTCTGCAAAAGCAAATGGGAATATGTAAAAAAGAAACAAGTAGTTTCCTATAACTGTGGAGGTGCATTTACAGTGCCATTTGAAACACTGTCATAGCTACCTTTACACAAGCTAGAGCTTGAGTGTTTTCATACATACACACACATATGTATATTTGAAACACGCAGCTAAAGTCCCAATTTCTGTCCGTAACAGCAGCAATCCACATCAGCACTTTCCACCCTTCAGTGTAACTGAGTGAACAGTCCAGCTCTATTGCTCACAAACAATCATCTTGGAAGCATATCAGAGAATAACCTCATTGCTTGCATCCAAATTCTGCATTCCTGAAACAGAATAGCTTGTTCTAGTCACTGATGCAAAAAATACATTTTTACAACTACAGTAAACTCCAAAGCTCTCAGCCGAAATATTATCACCGTGATTGGCCACGCAGATACAACACAGCATGAGACAGGGCTCTGCCTGAAGAGTGCAAACACAGCAGACAAGACAAAAGGTATTCAGTAAGGGGATGTAACTATCCACATGTAAAACAGAGGTTTAGCAAGTCCAGACAACAGTAGAACAGGGTGCAACAAGACTAGGTCATATGAAGCTCTGATGATTTAATTTTGACAGCTCATATATATATATATGACATATTATATATATAACATACATCATATA
>NW_009730145.1:0-1053 GCF_000703405.1 Apaloderma vittatum | reverse complement strand
GACCGAGTAGTGAGATGGGTCGCTAATTGGTTGTAGTCAATGGGGCAGAGTCCAGTTGTGTCTAGTGGGGTCCCTCAGGGGTCAGTGCTGGGGCCAGTGCTTTTCAATATATTCATCAATGACCTGGACCAGGGAATAGAGAGCACTGTCAGCAAGTTTGCTGATGACACAAAACTGGGAGGAGTGGTTGACACACCAGAAGGCTGTGTTGCCATTCAGAGAGACCCAGACAGGCTGGAGGGCTGGCAAGGGAGAAATCTTACGAAGTTTAACAAGGGCAAGTGCACTTGGGAAAGAATAACCCCATGTGCTAGTACAGGTTGGGGACTGACCTGCTGGAGAGCAGTGTAGGAAAAAGGGACCTGGGGGTTCTAGTGGACAGCAGGATGCCCATGAGCCAGCAATGTGTCCTCTCACCTAACATTCTGTGATTCTGTGGCGCCAGCATTTTGCTATTCCTGTGTTATTCTACCTGGTGTGGTTAGCTTTTTGTTAAGACTTCGGCAGCAGAGCTGGGTCCTGGAAAGGGCTGCTTGCATGCGCAGAGCCCTCCTTGGGTGATATTACATCCTGCAAAGAGCTCACTACGTACAGGCGGTATTTAAATTTCCACACACCACTTAGAGTCATCGCTAGAAGGCTAATTCTGCTGTGGTCCACAGCAGGATATCAGGGTCTCGAGCTTTGTCCATCTGTTTGCTTGTGTTTTCTTCTGCATTCTTTGCTTTTGGCCTATCAGATATGTTATCAACCTTCGCAATTATTTTTCCATTCATCTTCTTTCCTGACTCATTTAGCAAACAGATACTTTTCGACCACGTGTGTGTGGAGATGCAGTCTAGCTCAGTGTGGTGGAAAGTGTGAACCTGCTGCCTTTGGAAACTCAGAAAGCCGGGAGAGGGAACAGTCCCCTGGACATTTCGTCCCGGTTCCACTCCAGAGCTTGCTCATGTAAGAAAGTAAATTTTGGTCTGGATTTGTGAAAGAACAAAGCAGCCTGCTTATTTCCTGTCGTCAGGCACTCTTCCCAAAGATTATAGGAAAACAATTGAC
>NW_009730144.1:21489-27789 GCF_000703405.1 Apaloderma vittatum | reverse complement strand
CCTGGCCACTTCTGCATATTCTGAATTACTTGGTCGTTTTCTGATCAAGACAAGCATTTCACAGTGTTTGTGATGTACAGATCAACATTTTCTTCTTATGCATTTTCTGGCTGATTTCACCCACTTGTCTCTGGTGGTTTGTTTGTTTGTTTTTTCAAAATGAAAACAAAAATAAGAAGATATTCTGAATAGCTGCATTTTCAGATTATTCCAAGTAGTGGCTGATCTAAACAGCAGTAGTGTAGTGGAGGCCAAGTTGAGCTCCCATGGTGGTAATCGTTCTCCAGTGAAGATCTCAAAAAGATTTGTAACTTCATTTGTCTAAGAACCTGGTCTCTATAATACTCTCTTGTTTACAAGCACAAGTATAAATATACTATATTTTTTTACACTAATTGTACCCTGAGAAGATTCAGAGATATTGAGGAAGGATATGTTTGGCCATGAAAGGTCAATCCCTGCACCAAAGAACTTGTATCTTAAGAAGATAAATGACAGCTGAAAGCTAAGGAAGATAATTTTATTAATGATTCTGCAAATACAATCATTCACTATTATTACTATTCTAAGCAGTTATATGCATGCCAGGCAAAATGTATGTTTCCAGAATTATATTAACTTTGAAAAGATTTTTTTTCCTAGATTTTTTTTTTAAATTCATAATATTCTGCTCGACTTCCAGAAGAATTGAGATGCCTTGAATAGTTATTTGTTTAGCAAATATTAATTCTTTTCTCTAGTAAGGAGATTTAGCCGGCATCCATCCAGATCATTCTTATCCCTAAGAGTAAGAAGTACACTACTCCTTATTTTGTTGATGCGTAAAATCTACAGTTATCTGTAGTCATGAATTAAGTACAAATTATTTATTGTTAAAGATTTAAGTTATTAGAAATTGAGCTTTCGAGATGCATGCCAATCTCAAAGGATTTGTGTAAATAATATAAATGTTAAAATTATACAACTTAAAATTGTTGACTTTCTAACAAAAGAAGAAGGCTTTAGCTACAGGAATTGTAACTGCCTAATACCGACAACTTTCAAATCAAGTAAGTCCCTGTGGAAAGCTTATAGGAAGGTTTTCAGGCAGTGCCACATAGGAGGAAAAACATTTTCAATATCACTCTGAATGTCCCTTCTCTGTCCCCAGAGAGGCCTTCCTTCGCTAATATTTCCTTTTATTTTATTATCAACTTTCCAAACTTTAAGACAGCAGCCTCTAAAAGCCAGTCAGAAACCAAAACTTTCTTGATGTCGCGGTTCGTAGCCATCATGGACGCGGTCTTCACCAGCATCATCGAAGTCTTGCAAACCAAAGGCAGAGAAGATGCAGCCCATGGGGGAGTTGTTTCAAATGGACAATGCAGAGGACGTGGGGAGTTTTACACCTGAGAAGAGGAACTGCCCTTCTCCACATCCAAGACCATCAAACTCCAGCTGCTCAAGCTGGCAGCAGCGTATCCATCTATGATCCTGCGCGTGGTGAGTTGAGCTTGGGATCAAGCTTAAGTTATTATTGAGAATTGCAGTAGTTGGGTCTATAAGTTAAGAGGTATTGAACAACGAAGGGGCAAAAACACACGCGTGCACACAGATGTACACACAAAGTAGAGTTTTTTTAGCGTGACTCAGAACAGTCAGTTGCTTATGTCAAGAAATAAATGGGAAATGAGAAGACCCTGGGCCTTGTAATGACTTCAGCAGTCAAGGTTGGATTTTTCAAGTCGCTATCCTCAGGATCATTAAAGATCAAAACTAAATTTATTCGTATCATGCTATGTTGTATAGGCTACTGCTTTTGTATCGAAGCCGTGACTCCCATATATGTGTGTTTACTAGAAACAGAGGTGACTATCAGAAATCTGATAGTCTTTTTTATTATTAGGGCTTCTTGAAGTTTAAACTTCTAAATCATACGCAAAAAATATTTAAATAATACTATCAAAGTCTCCGTCTTTCGGAGATTCAGTTCATAAATATGCACTTTGATGGAGGAAATGCAGGCCCTTTTATGCTGTATGAATGTCATCAAGGAGATATTCTCATGCTAATTATTACAGACAATTCTTGGCTGAACAGCTCTCAGATAATGTAAGAAATGGCGTGGGCTCATTTCCAGTCTTCTATTCTTCTGCTAAAGCTTTTTTGCTGGCTCTGCTGTTCTGCTGGCACATCGCCATCCCCAGGGAGAGGCAGTTTAGAGTCGGGAAGCATTTGTCAGGGATGGTGCGAGGCCCTTGCCCACCCCAGCCACGACCTTCATGAACCCAACTCTGGGCTCAGAGCTCTGTTTGAGCCCAGCCCCTCTCTGCTTGCCCCAAAGATTCCTGTAGCAGCCTCAAATGTGTTTGCAAGGAGTAGGTGCACGCACTACGTCTGCCTTTGTACATAGACCAAGTATAAAGTGTCAGAGCTGAGTTCTGTAGACATCACCATACAGGGATGTCCACCACCAGCAACAGCTGCTGTCGGTAAGAACATGAATGATCAGGTGTGGGTGTGAGACGGATGTGAGAAATGCAAATGCATGATGGAGTCGGAGCATTAGGTTGTGGTCACCCAACTTTTTTGTGACCTTTCCCATCTTTAACGAGATTAAATCCTAGCAGCCTGCAAGGAAGCGGACAAAGCACCTGAAAGTTGAATTTTGTGCTGGTGGCAGTAGCTGCAGGTATCTACATGCAAGATGTAGAAAATGAACAATCGAGTTAAAAAAGCTGAAGGCAAAACGAGTTTAATACGGTTTTCCTTTTACATCGGGGCGCAGAGGGGTAAAAGCGTGTGCCAAATTTGAAGTTGACCACCGATGGCCATTACTTACGAGGCTGACTGACCCTGGCAGCCATCGGTTGGTGTTATTCTCCTCCACATCCAGCATTCTTTGGCCGTTTCTGCAGAGCTCTGAACAGAGGTGGGCTTGTCCATTTGTAGAGTATGTTCTTCCTAATTTTTTGTTCTTCTCTTCCAAGCAGCAAGGGAAAAGTAATGCAGGGTTCTGTGTCTGGTTTAAGGGTGGTTAAAGCAGGGCAGGAATCTTTCCATTTGCTGTACTGAGAGAGCAGTTGAGGAGCTGGGTAACATGTAGAAAAACGTATAGAGAAGCAGTCAGTTGAAATGGATACTGGAATAAATGAATTCAGGCGGTGAAGGAGGAGTAACTGAGGCTGAGCGTCCTGACAAGGTTGGGTTGTTTGCATTTCCTCTGGGTGGACACAAACTCTCCTGTCTGTGCCATGTTACTGTCAGTACAGATCCTAAACAGGGCTTGAGGAGGAGAGCTGAAATGTGCAGAAATGTGAAACAGAAAATGTCAGGTTTCCAGGTCAGGGAACTTGCAGAAAAATAAACGGGGGGCAGAAAAATAAACGGGGGACAGAAAAGAGTCCCCTTTTGTCTGCAGAAGGGTATCTGCAGTAACTGGCTGCTGAAACAGGGATTCATTATAGCAGCACAACACTGAGCGACAGCGAGGTCTGTCAGGGATTTACCACCCTGCATCTAGAGTTCTACAAATCTGGTAGAATCTGTTGGGTTTCAGGGTTTTTTTTGGATCGGGTCACAGTTGGGTTTCAGGGCATGTCCCTTTCTGGGAAACCTGCACCCCAGGACACAGATATCCCCGTGTCGCCCTTCGAGGGAACCTGAGCATTCTGTCCAGAGGCAAAAGTTGCTCTGTTTTGTATTCCATTTGGATGAATCCCAAATCTGAAAATAAGCAGGGTAATCTGGAAAGCTTGGGTGGAGGTTTGCCAGATTGATTTTGTGACCTCCTTACAAGCTGTCTTGGAAAAATAGCCCGAGACTGTGTCAGGGTGGCTGGGTCCCAGAGCGGTGACTAGCGTGGCAATGCAATGTGACAGTTTTCTTTGACACCCAGAGCCAGTCAGCTGCCATCTCCTCACCCTGTACCCAAAAGCTTGTTTTCAGCTAGTGCTCTAAAAAGAACATTTACCCCCCTTCAGCCCAAGTGCAAATCGTTTTTGGTTGAATCGGTGCTTAAGTCTGAATATAAGTGGCTAATACTGAGAATTACTTCATTACTGTTCGTGTCTGGTTTATGCTTTATCTAGGAAAAGGTTGGCCTCGATGATCTGGAAGGTCTCTTCCAACCCAAACTGTTCTATGAAATACAGGTTTGCCTGCTCTTTCCATCCGCTGCTGTGGCCCTTGAGCACGGGGTCACCCAACAGACATATAGGGTACAAGGAGGGTGTGTTTATATATATGTGTATATTTAAATAAAATTAAATAGCTTTCCTGGGACAGGGAAGGAAGACTAGACTACTTGATATTCAGATTTAGGTCACTGCAGGTATACTTCAGGCACGAACAAAACAGGTGTTTTTTTATGAAAAACAAGTTGATTTCATTTAAAAGTAGATAAAGATCTCCCCATGCTATACCTTTCATCTTTGTTCAAAAAATGTGTATTTTTAACCGTCTCTCTCTATGTCCAATAGTGTCTTGAGTATCTGATTCTGCGTGGATGAATTTTTGATTTCCAGCACGATCCTGCTGCTGTTGAAGGTTCATCCATGCCTTGGGCACCTTGGACATACCCATGTGAAGGATCAGATCTGCCTTTTGCAAGCTGGTCTGGTAGGCTATTACTTGGTCATACTATTAGGGTGGGCACAGCCAGGACTTCCCAAATACAAATGCTTTATAAACAAGCTGGTCCCCTCAGTTTTCTCATCACTTCCAAGACATGATTCAGGCTTACTTGGTCTTGATACTCATATGAATAATAAGGGCAGCTGAGGCAGAGCACACAGATGTCTGTGCCTGCTCAAAATTAGAAGTAATTCTCTGCATTTGTACAACAATCATAAAGGGGTGCCACATGAGAGGACAGTGTAATCTTCCTTGGTTTAAAATAAAACTTTTTAATTTCCTTATTTTTTAAAAGAATTAGATATTGTGCTTTTCTTTCAGCACTCTATAAGCCTCTACTTCTGTCTTAATAAGGAAGGCAAAGCTGAAGTTTTTAATATCTTAAATCGGAAACCTAGACTGGAATGAAAGATAAGAACCCAATAACACCATAAAGACCCATGGTATAGAGTCGGTTATAAATGATGTATGCACCACGATTAGGAGGTTAGAAAGGCAAAAACCTTAATGTTTGCTCATGCAAGAATGTCAAATCACTGGCCTAAATAAGGAGTTTGACAGTAATAAGGCTTTAAAAGTGGGCTTTTCCAGGTAGTGCTATCTGCTGTCATAAACAGAGATCATGAAACTTTGAGCTAAGTGTATTCCTGGGACGTTAGTGGCTAAGACGGTCACTCATCTGAAGTTTGAAAACGTGTTTTCCAACCTCTTTTAGTAAACGGCTATTAATACAAGGCATATTTACACCCCTCTGCATGACTGTGCTTCCCAGATTTGCTTTCCTTATCTGTATCTCTGCAGTCCTTTTCTAATGGCAGACAGAGCCAGTCTTGTGAGGGATTTGCTGCAGGGATAAACCTCATTTATTTTCCACTTCGTCTAGGGCGAAAAGTAGGCAATCGTCTTGCAAGTTTGATGAGAGAAGAATTTTAAAGTGCTAGCAAAGGACACCTGGGTTACTTGGGGTGGAGCTTTTTACTCAGGATAGTGCACAGGATATGGCAGGAAAGCAAAGTTATTTAACTCAACAGAAAGCTAAGTCTTCTCCCTGCTAGTGTGCATTTGCATTTATTTTGAATACTGACGAGCTTGACAAAAATCAAGCCTGGCTGTAGATAGATTAAAAAATGGTAAATTTATTTTCTGAATGAGCGGATTTGCGCCAAGAGTAAAAAAAAAGAAATAAACCCACAAAACTATGTTACAGTAAGCAGGGCATGGCAGGTACTTCAGACCACCACTTAAAAATCCCTTCGAAACACCAGGTCAGACTTTAATTCCAAAGGGAACAAGAGTACTATTTTGACTCGAGTCTCCCGGAAAAATGCCTGAAGCTCGGTGGTCTCTTCAGAAGAAGAAGCTGCTGAGGTTTAGGAGCTTTAGCAGCAGTGTAAGCCTTAGGTCGCTGTACCATCCCTCTGCAGAGCCCAGGGCGTTGCGTGCCCAGCGGTGCCGGGTGCTGCTGAGGAGTCGAGAATGAGAAATCTCTGCAGCCGGGCAATGGAAACAGGGAAGGAGCAAAATAAGCTTGGGGTTTTTTTTTTTTTGAGGGAAGGGGCAGAAAGCGAGGTGCAAAGTGGCCACATCTCAGTCTTATTGGTCTGTCTGACAAATTAGCGTGTGTCCGCTTTTGTGCGGGGCAGCAGGGACACCTCCTGGCTGTCACCGAGCATGGCAGCCCCCCCG
>NW_009730144.1:0-21458 GCF_000703405.1 Apaloderma vittatum | reverse complement strand
CCACACACGAGGGGTGTCTTGGTCTCGTCCCCACAAGGGCAGTGACACACGCGACAATACGTATTTTTGGAAGCTTTTTCCCGCAGTCCTGAGACCTCATCTTGCTGCAGAGCATCTCCCCTGCATCCCTCCCTCCCTGCCCGGCCTCTGGGTCTTTATCATTCCTCCTGTTTTATCCTCTTTTTACTGCTCCAGCTACCCAGGAGCAGCCACTGTAGGTTTGTTTTGTTTTGGTTTTTTCGCCCCTGCTACCAGCAGGAAAGAGGCAGGTGGGCTGTAGTGTCGTGCAGACAGTGCTCTAATTAAAATGCTCCTCACTGGCACGTACAGAAAGTTGAGAGAGATGCAAAAAACCGCTGATTTCTATGTGGGAAGAAAAAAAAATAAATGAAAGGATATGTTCAAAGCTCCACGTTTTTACAGACGTTCAGGAAACTCTTCCAAGAGTACAAGGTAGTTAGTCATTAAATTGGTAGTTTATTTGTTTTCTGATGGGAGAGGGGGGAGCGCGTGGGGGACACGCAGGAGTTGAAAGAGCACCCGTGTTATTCACTGTGCAACCAGGAACGGAAAATTAAAGCAGCAATTAGAAGGTCAGAACCAATAATAATGCTCTGGCAACTTACAGAAGCTGCAGATCATGTGTTTGTTCTTTTGGTACTTTTACTGCAAACTGTCATTAAAGCTGTGTGTGACGCCCTCCCTAGTTCTCATGCCATGGTCGTCTGCATGCAAATTTGACACCTCCAACATGAAGACAGATTATATCTTCACTAATTTGGTCCGAAGCAAATTGTCACTATTTCCTTAGGAAAACACTGTTTTTCATGAGGATACTATCGAGTGCCAACTGAGGGGTTTTATTTTTTCGTGAATTTAGCCCAGGCAACCAGACAGAATTATACTTTTATTATTTGCTTCCACCGTATAATCAGCTTTTTGTTAAAGATGACAGCTCTCAGCCAAAAATGTCCAATGTTGTGTTTTGTTTTCTTTTTTTCTCTGGGAAACAAGACACAGGAGGCAAGAAGTGGTGAGTTTTCTGGGAATATCAAAACCAACAAGCGACACCGAAAGGATAGAAGCACTATAGCTGTGGGGTTTATGATTTATAGCTGTTGGGTTGACAGGGCTCTGATCCTCCATCATTTCGTTCCCAGGCTTGAAACGAGAGCAGCGCGTGAGGAGCGCTGCGTTATTGCAGGATTTCCCCTGTCTGGGGTTGTCTGTGGTGACCTCGGGCAGTCTCCTTGGCTCTGCAAGATTATGCCCAGGTAGGTTACGCTTTGCTTAGCTTTGGAGCTGAGGCTTGCGCTCAGGGTGGTGGTTAAAAACATAGTTGTGAGGAGCCGTAAGGCCAAGTTCCTAAACCAACTTGGCCTGGTGAATATTGCCTTACAACAGAGCTGGCCACTTTCCAAGAGTAAAAAAAAAAAGGAAAAAGGAAACCCACTGCCAAAACTGCCTTTGCTTTCCTTTCTTTTGTGTGCCTTGGGTTTTTTCCCCCACATGCTCTTTTCAAAGAGCCTTTTCTCGCCAGCCCTGTGAGGCGAACGCCACTTTCTCAAAGCCGGCACTTTGCAGCTCTTGCCTAAAAGAGCGAGAGCCTCAGTTTCTCCTTCTTCAACCTTTCCCCAGCACACCTGACTCTCAAACCCTACTGCTTTGGGCCCCAAACCGAAAGCCCTTGACCATGGCTGGGGCCATGGGAAGTCCTGGTGAGCACTGGTTGCCTCTCCCCAGAGCCTTTGCCGCAGATTTTTTAATCAAAGCAGACAGCAAGGCGTTGATCTCACGTGTAGACCTGGAGTAGAAGATGGAAAAATATTAATGTTTCATTGTCCTTGTGTTTAAAAGCGAAACCGTTTAAAGAAATGGGTCTTCACTGAGGAGAAGAGGAATGTTTTTCTTAACTGCATGGCAACAAGCTGTAGCTGCAATTATTTATATTGAGTATGAAATTCCCTCGGTGCTTCATTTATTCAAAGCTATATTTTTACTGGGGTTTTGTTTTCACAGATGGCTAAGCTAAGATGCTGTCTTGGGCTTAAATATCTACACCAACTTTGGCAGTCCCCACTAGCAAACAAAAATAGAATTAAAAAAAAAAGCAACACAGAAAAATTGCAGTTAAACTTACAAAGCCCTCCAAAGAGCACAGCAATATATTCTTAACTAATTTAAAACTACGATTATCTACTGAGGAGTTTAATGTAATTCTGTCGTTTCTCCTTGTTGTCAAGTGACAGTTCTAAGTGTGATTTAAACTTTTTTTTTTTTCAATTCTTTTACAAAAGACACAGATTTTTAATTTGATTCCAGCAGTTGTTCTGAGCGCTTTGCTTAAGTCGATTATTCTTGTTTAGGAAAAGAAAGCCGAGTACTTAAAACCAAAATATTCACACTCAGCCGACACTGAGATTCAGTTTCAATGCTTTCTACCAGGGTAGAGTGTTATTTGAGAGTAACACAGGCACAGGATGGTGACCACAAAGACCTAGGGGAACGCGAAGGTTGTCGACCAGTCGTACCAGGGCACGGTCATTACCATCTCTGTAGAGCGCTGAGGTGCTGAGGAGGTGTCTTTCACCTGACGAGAGACTTCTTCCTCATCTGGCACTATCACCAAACTTCATTTCTGATGCTCTGGAAGAAGGTTCATCTATTTTTAGCACTGAGATCCACAAGGGGACTTCCGTTTGAGTACAAGTCTCCCAAAGCGCGTACTGAGTGTTGCAGCCGTGAGCTCCCACAGTCTGCGGGTTAGTTTGGCTCTGCTGCCTGAAAGTGCTGAGAAATCTGCTTTGCCTCTCCCTGGCTCAGTCATCTGGGTTAAAATAGGGCATTAGAGCCCCCTTGAAACCTTCCAAAGGTCTGAAGGTGACTTCTATGGACCACGTAGTAGAAACATACTGATTCCAAGCCATATTCACCATTTAAAATAAAACGTATGGGGGATGCTTCAACTTCCATGAAGGTTTTGGGGATGAGTTACGGTATGGTCTAACACAGCCTCTGTGCCAGTGCTGTAGTGCTCATCAGTCAGCACGAAAGTGGCTGCTACGATCAGAAACAATCACTCACTCCTACTGCAGCTCCAAACGGAGAGAATAACAAATACTTTCACCAGCTCCTGCCACTTTATGTTTTCATATCAACCAGTCAGTCAGACTCTGTAGGAAGCAGCATGTGTCTGTTCATTAAGAGGAGAAGAAGTTGATTGGTACCAGAAGATGAGTGCAGAGTGATTTAATTGTAGCCCTTTGGCACATCTGCGTTAGATATATTAGGCACTCCACACTGACAGCAACAATGGGAATTATACTGGAATAATACAATTTTTAAAGCTGTACTTATATATAAAAAAATATTAATCTACCCCCCAAAAATGGAACCCGTTTGATGTCTGTGATTAAGTATTCCAGGTAATTTCACATCATCAATTAGTCTTTCTCCTAAACCAGACTGAAAGCTGTTAACCCTCCCCTTCTGCGCAAGCTGGCTGATCTATAAATAAGGACTATGTTCTCACAAAGAGAGCGCCCTTATTGATTGGTGAGATGTATTGTTAGCGTTTCATCACACTTGATCATTATACGCTCCTCTCCTGACAATTTTTTTTTTTTCTTTTAATTCATCGCCAAGTTAGAGACCAGCTAACTGCAAGGGCATCCTCCTCTGCCCATAGCTGGGAGGGATGTAGTCTCCTGGCCAGGAGCAAGGTTCACCTGAGAGAAGTCGCCGGCAACGAGCTGGCATTTTCCTGCTCAAGACTGTTGTCTGAAACCCACCCTGGATCATAGAATCATAGGGTTGGAAGGGACTTTAAAGATCATCTAGTCCCAACCTCCCTGCCATGGGCAGGGACATCTTCCTAACTGGATTTCTCAGATTACTCGTACTGTTCCAGTCTTCTGAGAACTGGGGAAGGCTATGGCCCTAAAAGGACAGTTTTCTGGAAAGACAAATTGTGGGCTGCAGTTTAAGGAATTGTAGGCACCCAGTCAAACAGGGACTAGAAAGGCAAAGCAGACTTGTTTTCTGTTGCTCAGCGAGTGTAATACGTTGATCTCTTTAATGACATTTTAGTTATTTAAACCCCAGAGACAGCCCACCTGAGAGGCAGCTGTCTAGTGGCTGGTCTGCAAAGGACAGAAGCTCAGGACTTGTCATTGAGCAGTGAAGTGCCTTGTACCCGACAGCTCACGCGGCGTCTTGCTTCAGCACCGCCCTGAATTTTGGCTGCTTCTGTGCTGCTCACTTTGCCGACTTCTCCACACAACTGCGGGTCTCTGAACCCAAGAAGCCTCCGGTGACAGTCAGCCATCTGGAAAAATGGAGGGGTCTTAAGAAGAAAAACCACGTTCCTCTAATATCAAAAAGACAAGCAAAGGTAAAAAAAAAATATAACTTTACAATCCATTTTCAGGATTATTTAAATTTTCTGGCCAGTGTCTATGTTGTTGGGGTTTTTTTAGCAACAAACGCTTTATTAATGATTTCATTAGCAGGAACAGATTGGGATGCTGGAAACAAATGTATTTGGCAAAATATAGGAGCTTTCTCCAGCCACTGTCTTCCTAAGTCCTAGGGCCAGCCCTGGTCGCAGAACAGAGGGTGGCTCCTTCCCCATCGTCCTTCCTGCATCAAGGACCCTGCCCCATCCTTACCCTGGGTTGAGGTACTCACCTACTACAGCATTGCTGATGCTTTCCTCTACGGGCAGAAGGTTTGGCAGGTAAATCACACGGGCTACTCAGGCTACAGCCCTGAGAAGAACAAGAGCACAGGTAAGAGTAGGGGTACAACATGTCTGAGACTGCCCTGGGAAGCCAAGTGGCTTCTGCCATCCCCAGCATGGGCCATGGTGTCTGCCTGGCACTTAGCTGTCTTTGCTGAGGAAGCCATCAAGCTTCCCAGTCCTGTCCTAACCATTCCACAGGCATCATGATGGGAAGAGCATGACTCAGTCAGTTTTACCGTTCTCGTTTGAAAACGCGTTCTGCACTAAAACATTTTTGTGGGGCTGGAAATTCTTTTCAGCACCTGCTAGTTATTTTCACAATCTAGCATCTGCTCTTAATGGTTTTAATTGTAACTATTAATCCTCACTCGTCTACATGTCCTAGATCTGTGCGAGGCAATAACCCATTTTATGCTCAGCAGCCCCCTGCATCTTGACTCATTTGTCAAAAGGATTTTTGTACAGTCGGTGCTGAATGTAAGGTATCAACTGCACAAACCTGGCCATTATAAAGAACACAGAATCACAGAATGTTAGGGACTGGAAGGGACCTCAAAAGATCATCTAGTCCAATCCCCCCGATAGAGCAGGAACACCTAGACGATGTTACACAGGAAGGCATCCAGGCGGGTTTTGAATATCTCCAGAGAAGGAGACTCCACATCCTCCCTGGGCAGCCTGTTCCAGTGTTCTGTTACCCTTACTGAGAAGAAGTTTCTTCTCAAATTTAGGTGGAACCTCTTGTGTTCCAGTTTAAACCCATTACCCCTCGTCCTACCATTGGTTGTCACCGAGAAGAGCCTTGCTCCATCTAATTAGGTCGCCCCTCAGTCTCCTCTTCTCCAAACTAAAGAGACCTAGCTCCCTCAGCCTTTCCTCATAAGGGAGATGCTCCATGCCCTTAATCATCTTGGTTGCTCTACACTGGAGACTCTCCAGCAGTTCCTTATCCTTCTTAAACTGAGGGACCCAGAACTGGATGCAATATTCCAGATGTGGTCTCACCAGTGCAGAGTAGAGAGGAAGGAGAACCTCTCGTGACCTACTAACCACCCCCCTTCCAATACACCCCAGGATGCCATTGGCCTTCCTGGCCACAAGGGCACAGTGCTAGAAAGCCTGTATATTACCTGTGCCAGGCGTTGGTATGTACCCAGCAATTTCCTCCTCAAATAGGAAAACAAGTTTTAGTTCAATTCATACATGCCACAAACAAAAGTGGAAGTTATCTGAACGCAATTTCACCTTTGTGTCAAGTGAAACGGTGTTATAATTGCAATTAATCAGGACTGGACTTGACTTCAGTCTCTTGACACGTATTTCGTTCCCTAAAGAAATTTTTTAATCTGTTTTAAAATGCAGCAAGTACAAAACATGCTCCCTTGTTTTCAAAACGTGGTCAGGTCTCTATCTACAAATACTGACACTCAAGCTCTGGCAGATTTGTGTCATGACCACTGGTCATCTCCTCCAAGCCAAGCCAGCATCCCTGCTGCCGCATTCGGAGAAGAGCAGTCAGACCAGAGTAGTATCCGTTTCCCTTCAGGTCTGTGGGAATGATGTGCTTTGCAGTTGTTTCTGACAGCAAAGAAATTCCTGTTTTCTGTCTAATGAATGTTGTCTACCCAAGCATCTCTGGACAGCTTTCAGGGAGGGTTGTTTGATGGTGAAGTCCATTAGTAGCTGCCTTATCAGAACGGCAGCTGGCGCTGCCCCTACCCTTGCTGCCAGAGACAGCAGCCAAATATTTTCTGCTGGCAAAGTATGAAGAAGTCTACTGAAGCGTTCATCTAGACTAAAATCTGGCCTGTTGTTTTCATGCACGGCCCTCAAGCTGCACAAAGGTCTGTTCACTTCTTGGCTTTCAGGCACTCACATCCATCAAACGCACTCTACAAGAAGCCCACTGGGAGAAAAAGGGCAGAGGAGACACTACTATTTAGTTATGTCCTGTTAGTCCCAGCTACGTCACGGCCAAACGCAGCCAGATCCTATGTGTCTCATCCTTGGCATGCGGTCAGGGTTGAGGGGTTCATCTTCCCCAGTCATACCGCAACCTCTGCTCCAGGCTCTTGCACAAACCCAGCATCATGTCTCAGTGCTGGCGCTTGGTCCATGAGGCTCGCCGGGACGTGTGCAGGTCAGACTCTGTGCGCTCCCCCCACCACCCCCACTAAAGGCTTGGTTTCTCCTGGGGTTTCCCTCGGGAACCTCTATTCATCCTGCAAAGTTACAGCCTCCTCTGGCTAAGACAGCAAGAATTTTTCAGAGCAGGCTCTGCCTTTGCTTCGATTTCAGATGCTGCAGGGGTTAGTCTGTTAAAACTTCCTCTCTCAGGGATGGTTTTTGGAACAGGGGATAGTCCCCCCAGATGAGGACTCCTGCGAGGCTACGTGTTGCCAGTTCTCTTAAAATGCCATCATATGCGTCCCTCCTGACGTGATGGGAAGCAGTGTTGGTGCTTTTGTGTTTTGACTTGCTTCCTACTAGTGCCAAATCTCTTCCAAGACTTTAGAGCTGGCTTAAATGTGGAAGGACAAAATCTTTTCCTCCTCCTTTATCTGTCACAGGCTTTCCTGTGACAGATTATGGTGATTATGCTTATCCTCCTAAAGCCTGAAGATGCATCAGGCTGGAGATTACTATACGTGTACAGGTAACGGGGGTGCCGTGTTTTAGTGCGAAATGCTTAATTAGAAGAAGCTTTGCTCAGGAGTCCAGAAAACAATAATTTTCAGAAATAAATCAGGTCTGGGTGAGAGGAGGGTGTGGGTTTCCCCACTCCCCCGTCACACCTGCTGGTGTGCAGCACGCCACCCAGACGGAGGCCGTCATTGACGAAGACACCTCAGGCCTAAGCTGAAATACAGAATGGCTTCGCAGAGCTGCTTCTCTGCTCTCCATCTGCTTTCCCACCTCACCCAAGCCATTTAGCCACTTGCTTTCTACTTCAAAAGGTGGCGTTTACTCTAATTCTTTGTTCCTGTTGCCTCATTCATCAGCCAGTGAAGCCCTTGGCTGCGCAGCGAAGCGAGGCTCGATGTCTGGCTGGGGCCAACAGAGCGCCGCTCCCTCCTTTATCGCTTTGCTAATGCCACGGTGATAAAACTTATCTTCTCTGGAGGCTGGCGCAAGGAAGGGGCCTGTAAAAAGAAAAAAACCCAACAATTTCCAGTGTGTAAAGACAGTGCTGTTCCAGGAAAGAGGACTTGAGGTGATTTTCACCTGGCTCAGCCTGGGGCTTGTGGGCGAACTGCTGCAACGTGTCAGAAATGCTGCATGGTGCTTATTTATTTCTCTTTCGAAACTTTTCAGCAAGTCTGCCGAGAAAGCTGAGCGGAAGAGCACACGTATCTGTAATTTGAAATAGCAAATGCATTTTTCTGGAGCGAGGAGGAAGAAAAGCGTGTTCTGCGAGAGAGATGTAACAGGTTACATACAAACCAGAAAAAAAGTAAAAATTAGGCACGACATCTTTATTGTCTGCCAACCAAAAAAAATGAAAGAAAACAATTTAAGAGGGGAAAAACTGCAAGCTAGGTGTAGACTCGTTTGTGAATTGATGCCTGGCTGTCACCAAGGCACGTGGTGGTGCAGAGGAAGCGATAACAGTGACGTACGAATCTCCCTTGGGCTTCCCCAGCCCTGGCTACTTGAAACCCCCTGCATCCACATAAACCCTTCAGAGATGTGGAGGGATAAAATTCAACTGAAAAGGCTCAAGGGTTTGAGATTAAGGATAGGGAGGGTAAGAATCTATTGTTTAAGAGGACGGGTAGAGAACCAGAGTGACTTCGGGAGAAAGACTTAATTCTCTACCACCATTTACAAAGTAGGGTAGTGAGAGGAATACATCAATAAATATGATCTGATCTTAAATATATTTTGCCACCTCCCAGGAGGGCTACCTCCTGCCCCCCCATCAGTGCAAGCGGGGTGGAGGATGGGGAGTTTGATCCATCTGGCCATTACTCATTGTCCATGGCAGCTTGTCCTTGAGCAAGAGGGCTCCTCGCAGTGGCAATCCTCTTCCTCCTCAGGAGTCCCTCAGAGTGGAAGGTCTTTCTTCTCCTTTGTGAGATACCTCAGGTAGATCAAGGGCTGGTAAAATTGCCATTCTAGGGAAACTGTAAAATTTGAGGTTAATCTCAACTCCTCTTTAAGGCAAAAAAAAGTGTGCACTGTGTATATAAATTCAGAAATCCTCTTGCACGAGTTTTCCTTTCAAAAGTCCTGAGCTAGAACTGGAGTGATGAGGGAGACTCCTGCATCCTCCCTAAACCTTAGTAACTGAATGTAGTAGAATTTGAAAGTTGAAGCTGTAACAGCCAAATCTTTAGGATACAAAAAAATGAAACATCTTGGTTTGAGTTAGTCAGGGGATTCATAGCTTTTTGTTTTAGCCTACAGCTGCATGGACTATTGGAAGTGGAACCATATGGAATCATAATTGAAGAAAAATCCTTCTTCCAGTGATAGGATCAAAGACTTTTGGTCTCTGCTCTATATGTAATAGCTTAAATGGTGCATCTGTTCAACAAGCAAAAGAAAAAACTGCAGACAGAGGCAGTGTTGTCATCAGTTTTCTTCCTAATATTTGTATAAATGTCCTACTTAAGAGCAGCATCAGTGTATTTTTTTCTTCTATTTGCATTTTAACTGTTTGTACTGTTGGTGTGAGAGCAGGAGGGTGCTTGGTGGGCAGGTGTATTAAATTTTTATATGGCCTTCAAGAGAGCTAGGATTTTTTTTTTCCCCTCACTTGTCAAGGAAGAAGAGATGTTGTAACTTTGTAACTGACTAAATTGATCTTATGAAATATTAAGAATAAGTATACGGAGTTTTTCGAACCCTTTTTGGTTGGCCAATGATCATTTCAGATTCTTTGCTGTAGGCAAATTATTAAAGTTGAATTAAAAAAAAACCAAACAAAACCGACATTGAACAGGTCTCAAACCTAATGGACCCCTGTTCTGCAGGCACGCTTCTCCCCTGCCTCCCAGCAGTGTTAGGGCAAAACCAGCATTTCTGAAACTTCGTTTGCAGCAAGGCATTTCTTTGCTGGGTTTTTTGTTTGTTTTTCCTGAGGTCAGCCTACTCACAGGTTACAAGGTTGAAGGAAACTCTCTTACAAATGGATAGAAATAAGCGAAGGAGGAAGTTTTGGAGTCGTCGTTCAAACTGGGGAAAAAAGCATGTTATTTCCCAAAACTACTTTTTTTTATCCCAAGGGAAGAAATAAAAAAAATAAGGCTTTAATAATACCAAAGTGTTCAAGAAACTGCATGTTTATACACTTTTCAAATGTTAGCAAGTAATATCTGTCTTTTAGGAGAGATTGGATTTTATTTCTCAGAGTCAGCATTTTCCCTTGTCAGCATAACCTCTCTGCTTTATTTTTAATTTTTATTTAGATTATGCCACACTTGCAATTGGAAATACTCCATACCAAAATCTTCCTTCCCAACTTTTTCCCTTTTTCTGCAGAAGTATAAAAATCAATCGGAACCCACAGTCTGTGGCACTCGGGCTGCAAGAAGCCTCACTCCTTTCCCCTTTCTCTGTCTTACAGTCACTGTGAAAGTGAAATGGTCTGAGTCGTGGGAGACTTTTTGTAAGCTAAGAGGAAAGGAAGAAGCAAAATGCTGAGCTAAGAGCTGGATGTCTTGCCAAGTACATTTTGCCTGTGGGACAGGGTAAGTTGGCAAAAGGCGACCTTCGGGGCGATGGTCCAGAGTTGCGTCACATTGCGTTGCGTCCCGGTGTGCCGTGCTCACGGGGTAAAGGGGATTCACTTGAAGTTTGCTGCCAGGAAAACCCCTGAGGTGCCCAGCCTGAGGAGATATCTCGGGATCTGTTGCGTGGTAGGGTCTGTGTGATAACAGCTTGCCTGTCCCAGCCAAGTGGTGGTTTTAGCTTAGATCAACCTACCGAGTGTTTTAAAGTGGTTTCCTTCTTGCCGTGAAGAAGCAGCAGTCAGTAGCAGTAGATCCTTATGCTCATGCGTGTCTTGTTTTTTATGTCTTTCGCAACTCACTCTTCTGAGTTTTTTGGTGAAGTAACTTGGACTGGTTCACTGAACGAAACGCAGAAGGATGTGCCTGCGTGCAACAGGGCAGGTTGTCCTGCACGGGACAATGGGAATCATAGAATCACAGACTGGCCTAGGCTGGAAGGGACCTTAGAGACCATCTAGTCCAACCTCCCTGTCATGGGCAGGGACGCCTCTCAACTAGATCAGGCTACTCAAGGCTCCGTCCAACCTGGCCTTGAACACCTCCAGGGAGGGGGCAGCCACAACATCTCTGGGCAATTTATTCCAAAGTCTTGCCGCCCTCGTACTGAAGAATTTCTTCCTAAGATCTAATCTATATCTATTCTCCTTCAATTTAAACCTGTTTCCCCTTGTCCTATCAGTGGACACTCTTGTAAAAAGTCCTTCCCCAGCCTTCCTGTAGGTTCCCTTCAGGTATTGGAAGGGAAAGTAGATCCTTGTGAGGAAATATCCCTCCAGTCTGCCCTGCGGAGTGTTGGGTTTGAGATTTTTTTTTTTTAATCCCAATGAACATCTAGAAAGCTAACAAAGCACTAACGCTTTAATCGGGGCAGGCATTCAGGGAGGGGGAAAAAAACCCATTTGTTACAGGGTATAGAGGTGCTGGGCTATGGCATGAGGGAAAGGAGATTTACCTAAGGCATACGAGAAGGGGGTTAGATGCAGCATGTCTGTGGGGTGATAGTAATGGCTTTTGCCTATTGAAGAATTTTCTAGGTTGAGCCACAGGAAATGATTCTACCGATTATATTTCATCTCTCTCTAAAAAGGGACGCGACATTTGTGAAAAACCTTTAGGTGTCTCTTGAAAGCTATTGCAGATAGCTCGAGGAATTTGTGTTTAAATATGATACATTCTGAGTCTATATAGATAGCTTAAAATGAAGCAAATAGGAAAGCTATTTAACCTACAATTTCAATTCATGCTGTGGACAAACTAAGTTTGATCTGAAAGTGAGGAGCAGCAGTGAATCTAGCAGTACAAAAAATATTTCCCCCCTCTCTGAAGCCTGTTGCCACACACCAGGTTTGAATATCCATCGTGCAGTGATATTTTGTGCTTTGAAATATGACAAAGTCCGTGATCACTAGTTGTGATTTCTGACAGCGAGAAGCAAAAAGATTGACACTTGGTAGGTTGTGGATCTTTGCAAGCCAAAGAAAATCAAGCCAAAAAATCACTGCTCTGCTGAAGTATCCTTGGAAAAGCCAGTAATGTTTTCAGCTACGACAGTGAAAAAGTGGATTTGACAACTCTTTTACAGTTACTAAAAAACTGAAAAGATCACAAGAGAAAAGTCCCCTGTGCTTTTTGGAACAATTATGGTAGGCTTGTGTGTAGTTTTGCCATATGGTTTCTTCTGCTTTCCCAAAAAGAGGAAAAAAAAAAATCATTAGACTCGTTTCCAGCACAGATCATCATCGCAAAGATTTTGAGTGCCTGGTCTGTAAAGATGAAGAATGTGCAATTTACAGCTTGATGAATCAACAGTCTCACAGGCATGTCTAAACTCCATTATACGGGAAGTGGAGTTGGGAATGGAAGTGAATCACAGTAGCACCTTTGAGTCAGAAAAATATAAATGACTGTTGCAGGATTAACTTTTTTTTAAAAAAAAAGTAAATTAAGCTAACAATAGTTTGTTCTCTTCTCCTAATGCTGTTAAGCCTCTTAGGACCTTTCTTTTCTCCAGAAACCAAACGTTTAGTTTTGTTAAAGAGACTTCACATTCCGTAGTGCATAAGTAGGGATATTTTTTTTCAGTAAATTTTTGCCAATTGTTTCATTATGTATTTATACAAGTCACATATTTTAATTTCTGAACATCCTTTATCTGTCACCTCACCAGAGAGTTTAGCTGAAGCTTGAAGGGTACAAAGATTTAGCCTTTTGTAATGAAGAAAAATATGTGTAATTCCTTTCAAAGAAAATAAAGAAGTACTAGGAGGTAATTTTCTCAGGATATCAGTACGAGGAAGTAAAGCTCTTTGCGTTCCTCCTTTGTCCTACAAATAAAGCACTTCTGTGAGTTGGTGCAAAGTGAGTCCTGTAGCGCTGTGATTATATGCAGCTCAAGGATTTGATTTTTTTAATTATTTTTGCGTGAGCCTGGGTTGCTAGTTTTAACCCAGCTGGGTCTGAGAGAGACCAAAATTCTTGTCTCCCTTCAGGCTGGGTCAAACGAGTTGGTGAAATCATCTTAATTAGTTGATCTAATGGGTGTCACCGCAGGCAGGGACTGTCGCAGTTGCAGGTCTGGAGAAGTGGCTGCTGGAGCAGGGGGCTGCGAGTGGTATATTCCAGAGCCGCTGTCCCCAAAGTGTGGATCGAGGGATGCCTTTTGCCCTTTGATGCTCCTCTGTGGCTCTGGTCCCACTTGAATTCCTCCAAGTATTTGGCAGCACCTCGGCAAGGGCTGCTCAGAATGCCAGAAAGCTCCTGTCTCTGGGTGATTAGAAAATAGTGCCCTGGCTGACCGCGGTAGAGTGACCCGCGTTAAGGAAATTAGCAGTTTTGCAGAAGGAGCTCTCATTTCAAGTGTATAATCAGCGTGGCATCAGATCAGGTGCCAAGTAGATGTTGCCAAGTAGATGTTACGCCATTAAGTCAAAAGCGCTTGACGATGTAGAGGTACGTAGCTGTGCTCTCGGTCGCTGACCCCGCACGGCTGAGAGAGCATCTTGGTTTGGTCGTGTCGAGGAGCAGCTGGATGGGTGAGGGGTTCACAGCAACCTGCAGATGTGCTTTGAAGCCTCTCCGTGCAGCGGCTTGTTCCTCAGGAAGCCAGTCAGTGTCAGAAAATCCTCAGCACGGTTTGGTTTCCCACAATGCCCCGTGCTAGGCTCTGCTTGACTTCACCCAAGTTTTGTCTTCTATGCTGGCTTAAAGGAAATTGCATTATACGGAAACACTGAAGATGCTATTTCATAGAGCAGAGACAGAAGACTCCTACAAAAAATGCAGGCATTTAAAATCACATTAGGAAGACACTATCAATCTTCGCTTAGCATCGCTTCTGTCAATGTGTCTATCACTAAACCACACACCAAACAGGCATCCTTGGTCTTTATATCTTTCCTTGGTATCATTAGCATTTTAATGATTTCCCATGTTCCCTGTTCAGCCTTAATTTGGTCATTAATGTGCTGTTGTAAGTTGAGCATTGGAATAATCCCTTCTTTTTTCTTTTTTTTTGTAAAAAAACCGTTTTATTTGCATTCAGCAGAGAGTCAGGAACAGAAGGCAGCCCCACGTTTGTCTTGCTTTTAGTAGAGTACCCATCGCACAAGAAACTCGCTCATGCTCTGAATTAAGGGCAGGGTGTTGTTGTGTTTGGAGGGGATGAAGACCCCAGGAGCTTGGTCTCCACAAACACATAACGTGAGGGGGTTTTGCAGTTGGCTGCAGCAAACGTGATTGGCCGCTGCCTCCTTTGCACGGCCCGTGGGTTTATAATCCAGCGAAATAAGGAGCAATTTCCAACTGATGGTGAAAGTTTTCCAGCAACTGTGAAGGGCTTAGGTGTGCCCCAAAGCCGAGGCTGGAGGACTGAGAGGATGACCCCTCCTGGTTTCTAGGCTGAACAGAGATGCCCCAAAGTTCCCACTGCCCAAAACATTTGACAAAAGCAAGGATGGCAGGCGAGAGCCCGAAAATGGATTTGCCAGCAGCTAAAACTGTGTGACTGCTGTCTGTGGCCAGCGCTCAGGAGGACTGGAAGGAGGATGTCATTGAAAAGATTTTGGCTTGTATAATGTGCATCGCGGGAGAGGTTCAGGTCGTCGTTGGGGGGCGTGGTGCAAAACTCACATACAGAAATCAGAGTGATTGCTTGAAGTAGCAGCCAAGCATGCCTTTTTTTCTTTTTTTCTTTTTTTTTTAATTAAGGCACATGAAAAGATAACCTATAGAAAATTATCTGCATTGAGAGGGTGAACAAGGGAAACAATATCTTCATGAATCTGAAAGAAATGGGGAAGCCCATTAGCCTGTCTCTATGACATTGTTAAGCCTTTTTCTATTACACTTCTTTGTGTAATAGTTGCTCCTTTTGAACACAGCGGCATTTTTCATCTAATCTGATGATGATTCAGAGCATTTATGCATTCTGCTTATTATATGAACCACTGCTCTTTCACCACAGGGTTCTCATTTCAGATCAGACTGCTGTGATTCTTGCTGCTGCTCTAGTTGAAGGTCGTTGAGTTTAGGAAATGGAGAGGGCAGTTGCCAAAAGGTAATCTCCTCACACTTTACCTGACAGTTGGCTGTTCAGACTGTGGCATTAAAAACTGCTGCTACAGCCTGCCTGTGCTCTAGCTTTAAGAACAACGTGGCTGAAACACCCTGCAAGTGTTCCTCAGTAAATATAAATCCCAGCTTTTCCAGAATGTTTCCTTTTCTGATGTGATGATTGCAGAGAAGGTCTGACTGATGGTTCACGTCGAACGCAGTGCCCAGCTCCTAACTCTGTTTCAAGATTCTGCAATTTATAATGTGTTGGGTCGTGTTATGTCACAGGAGTAACAATTGTGCTTTCGGTTGTTTTCTCTCCCTCAAACACACAAATTCTCAATACCATTTTGGAATGAAGTTATTTTCTTCGAAGTGGTGATTAGAAAGACCCAAACCACAAGCCCGTCAAGTCTGGCATTACATATGTTCATCAGGGCTTAGTTCCTCTAGTCAGAAGAGAAACAACACTTTCAGGTCATCCTAATAGTTTTCATACAATGCATTCAAAGGCACATGAACATTCTATTCAAGCAAAATGGAGAAGTCAGTCTTACTACCTGTGACTACAAGCTGTTGCTGAAAATGCTACAAGTGAAACTATTCAATGGTCAGGTCACTTTTTGAAAGGCAAAATATCTTAATTGCCTCCACTTGCTTTCTTCTGTTCAACAGCACCCAGATCATAGGCAACACTGCTGAATTTGTGAGTCTATGTGCGTCATGGATATTTGTTTTTTAAGAACACTGCTGCAAAGGGAGGGAAAACACAACCTCCCCCTCCAACAAATTGTCCGTAAAGCAATCTGTAATTTGGAATGACACCGATATCACACACACACATGGTGTGAAGCAGAGCGGGCTCAAACACTCCCACTTTGCCATCAGGCATTTCCAAATGTCCTCTACGCTATCTTTGTTCAGTGTATTTTAAGAAACGACGAGGAGTATTAAACTGAGTTTAGCGAAAAAGGGCCAACATATGGCGCTCTCTGCATGATGTCCGCCCAGAGCGTGACATAAAAGTGTTGGAGAGGAGAGGAGAAGCAGGGGGTTAGTGATTTCCTTGCACATTTGTGGGGAGCACAGCAGGTAGTGTAATTGGAAAGGGTGAAAGCCATCTAGGGGCCTCTGTCTTGAGGGCAATGATTTCTGGAGAGACTGAGCAGCAAGTTCGATAGTGGGTAGAAACTTTCCTTCACCAACTGAAAAAGATTTTGAGCTTAAATGAGACATAACTGGAAGCTTGGTTCTGTGTTGATGATGATGGCGATTGTTATTTTTATTTGCAAAAGCACATGAAGCTCCATCCCAAGGCTTTATGCTGTGTAAAGTCTGTAGGACCCTAGATGGCAGGACTAAGCAGGACAGTTGCCTCCTCGTGCTGCTTAGCAGTGGAAAATCAGCATTAGACTAGCAGTAAAAAGCCATAGCCTACAAGTTCTTGATGCTGGCACAGGTTGCCCAGAGAAGCTGTTGTTGCTCCATCCCTGGAAGTGTCCAAGGCCAGGCTGGACACGGCTTGGAGCAACCTGGTCTGGTGGAAAGTGCCCCTGCCCATGGCAGAGGAGTTTGGTGTGATGGTCTTCAAGGTCTCTTCCAACTCAAACTGTTCTATGATTCTACAAGTTTTCTTATTACTTTCTCTTAAGAATCTGTCCAGCAGATTTTTATTTCAGGACGATCTAAAAATCGCCACTGTGATGAGCCCATGTTGAGTAATAAACTCACATATCCATGAAAAAAAAAAAAATATTTAAAGATGGTCCTTATTGAATGTGAAGAGCTACTAAATTGTTTTTGCATGTCTAAACCTTGGAGAAACATGGTACTTCATGTTCAGGGTGTCTGCTTATGAAGGGAAAAGTTTAGCCTAATTTGTAGGGAAACAATTTATTGCCAAAAAGTGGGACATGAAAGACCCTTTTACTTTTCCAGACACACACTTACTTTTCCAGGTGCTTGTGGCGACTCTAGAAAACAAAACTCTTATTACCC
Source organism: Apaloderma vittatum (assembly GCF_000703405.1). Taxonomy (NCBI): domain Eukaryota; kingdom Metazoa; phylum Chordata; class Aves; order Trogoniformes; family Trogonidae; genus Apaloderma; species Apaloderma vittatum. Next base: position 4,427 of record NW_009730144.1, on the reverse strand, counting down.
TTTTATTTTGCGCGATGCATAAATGCCACCTTCTGCTTTTTCCTGGAGAAGCTGAGTTTAGGCTTTTTCTGAGTCTGAAAATAGAAGTTATATGTATGTCCTGGCCTTCTGTCACCTTTCTTCTCTCACATGTTTCAACTTCCCGGGCCGGCAGGGTGACTGCAGATGAGTTGTTTTCCATAGGAACGTTTCCTTATAAGCTTTTGGGTTCATCTGATTGTAGGAAAACAAGTACAGTCAAGAAACGTGGCTTCTAACCCCACGTTTTCACTTAGGGAGTAAACAAAGGAGAAACCGTTGAGTGCTTAAGATGTTTTATGGGTTTTTGTTGGGGTTTTTTGTTGTTTGTTTTTTTTTTTTTCCCTGAGCTGGAAGGCCTCTAGTATTACCTTACTGATACTCCTCCCCTGTGACTTGTAACGGATGTTTTATGAACAAATACAGAATAAAATGACATTGATATACCTGGGTAGAAATAAAAGGAGCTATCTGAATGTAAAATATTTATATTCATCAGGAAACTATCTGATGCTGTTTGTGCAACCTATTGACTGAGCTTGGATAGTTAGGAACTGCATCTGGAGGTTTAAGGCAGAAAAGAGACAATTCCTGACAACTGCTTGAAGTGAAATTTTGATAGGTGTTATTTTAATTTAATTTAAAAAATAGAAATATGAAGAATCCTTTGAAATAGGACTTAACTTTGATTTTTTTTAGCCCTGATAAAATCAAAGGAATTTCTTATGTAAGAAATTCAAGCTCCAGCTGATTTTATTTATTGTTTCCCTCAATCTTTCAAAGCTAAGATCTTCTAGTTGATACAAAGAGACTTTGATAAAGTCACCAAACAAGTGCTTACTAGATTTTAATTAAACCCAGTGGCTTTTTAGTGGCAAGTCGCTGCAAACTTGTTTTGGGAATTGGCACAACATTCCTCTTCATTGGCTTTTGCCATCATGCGAATTCCATAACTTAAAACCCTAAAGAAACGGTGGGGGACTCCTTTTGTTTTATTTTCCTTGAGTAGTTAAGCAGAGCGAACTGGAAGCCGAGTACTGGGAAGGTTGGAAAACCCTATTGCCTGTTGTTAAGCTTTGCCGAACATCAGCGTAAAGCTGAAAGAATTCAAAAACTTGCCCAAATATCACCTGTAATGGCAAAGTAATGCAGGACCTTGAACGGATACACTTCAGAAGAGCATTTTGCAGGAGGCATCACACGTCATCAGGGGCTGCAGGATGTGCTGCGTGGAAAGCAGCCAGTTCCTGGGGCTTTCCGTCGCCTTCCCTTCTCCCCTTCCTCACTATGTTCCATACTATATTTAGAGTAACTTTTCCTGTGGGGTAAAATTTGAAAGCAGTCACGGTCAGCCAATGAAATATTATCTGTTTCTCAGTATCAATTTCTGAACCGAAATTTATATCTCAAGGAGAAGCAATACATCTGAGGTTTTGCATTCTGTATTTCCTCTGGAGCTGAAATGGAAGTCAGTACGTTATTTTTATGGCAGTTGTGTCGGGATACAATAACAGAAATCAAGGTCAGGGAAAAAAACAAAACAAAACAAAAACCCCACCACATGTGTTCCTCTAGTAGATGTTCTCCAGCTATCAGAGTCTTAATTAGATGGTTGTTTAGCCCAAGGAGAGATGCTTCTGGTCTGGTGGTTCTTTGTTCCAACCTGGTTAACCCCCAAAAAATGTCCTAGAAATTGTCCAGTGAAGGGCATGTGGGGCTGCATGAGAGACCAGGCACGGGGCAGGAGTTGGGGGGAATGTGCTGAGGGTAGGTGCAAGACCCTCCGTCCCTGCGCACCTCTGGAGGGAGCACTCTTGCACAACAAGATCGTGTAGTATTTTTGGAGTATCGATGCAGAAACATTGCAGACGTAGGCACTCCTGTGTTTGTGGAGGGCAGGAAAAATGGTCCTTGCCAGCATGTTGTTTGTTGCCTGGCGATTATCAGTGTAGCTCTGTGATGAAAGGCTAAATTTCCAGCGCTGCTTCCTTTTATGACCTTGCCAGAAAGTATTTATCCCACTTTAAATCCTGGCTATCAGCTATACTTTATAATAGGCTCGTATAGTGTCGTTTTGGGGTTTTTTTTGTAAACTGTTGGTAAACAGACTTAAGTTCATTACTCTATGTATCTAGGCAGGTATTTTTACCCTGTTTAAATGGCTACTGAAATTGCCTCTTTACATCCAAATATTTACATACGTGTTGCTGGCAATTGTTGCAAATTCAGAAACATATTTTTTTTCCTAAAAGGGCCATCAGCAAACAAAATTAGAACAACTTGACACCATAATAAATCAGAGTAACAACAAAATTGTAAAAATAATTTGTAACGACATATTTTGTTGCTGTTCTTGTTTGCTAGATTAGATTTCTGCTAAAGGTAATTGAAGAAAAAATTGTTCTGGTTAGAGGGATAAAATACATTAAAATTAAATGAGCTTCCTGAACTCAGCTTAGGCTTTAAGATATATCGAGGAACAAAACCACATTAAACAAGTGTAATGGTTACTTTGCTTGTAAAATACTGCTGCTCCAGCCTTTCTGTCACACCGCTGGCAGGGCTTTAAGGGTAATAGCAAAAAATGAAAGCGTGGGGTGGGTTTGTCACTCTTCACCTGGGTCTCAGATCTCCCCTGACCTCCAGACGGGGCGTTTGCTACTGAGGGGCAGCGGTTTCTTCAGGAGGGGTGAGGGTGGCCCCTCGCTGACCTGGGCAGCTGGGACTGGATGCTCAGGCTTCGATTTCATAGGGTTTTTTAGCAAAGGAACGTACAACCGAACTGCCTTTCTGCTGGGCAGTCTCTTTGTGCTTCTTTCAGGCATGCAGAAAAATGATTCACTGGAAAATAAATACGGAACGACTGAAAGTATCAGTGTTTTGGGAAGTACGGTATCGCTGAGAAGCTCTGAGCCTGCAAAATGCACTTTCTCCCCTTGTTTCGAAACACGATAACTTTTAAAATGCCCTTAATGGCTCCTTGTGGCTGAATTTGGAACTACCATATGCTTCGCTGTATTAGCTTTCTGATTTGTTTTGGTGCGTCATCTCCCATTAAGTATATCCCGCTGCCCCTGCGGTTTTTAACTTCCTTTTCGTTCTGTCCTTCTTTCTTCCTTCCCCTTCCTCCCCAGAAAGACTTGATCAAGAAGGAGTCTGAGGTTTTGGGGTGGTTTTTTTAAGGGGGAAAGAAAAAAGAAGAAACGGAAACTAAGCAGTCACAGACGGCAGTTCCCTCTGCAACTAGTATGGGGGAAGGAGCAATAATGTTGTTTTTTTAAAAGCGTCTTTATACATCTGTAGAAAACACTTAGGATTTTTCCTTTCTTTTTTATTGTTTACTAAATCAAAGCAAATGCATCTGAAGCTTATGGTGATGATAGCAAAACTTACAAAGACCTTTCATATGCAAAAACCCATTTTTTGTATGACTGAAGATTTGAAATACATTATGCCAATCTTGTATTCAAAGACCAGCTTTGCAGGGCTTGAGTTCCATTATGTGATTTTTCTGGAGGCTTTTTTGTTTCTCGGGTATTTTCTCTTTTTCCTTCATTTTCATGGGGTTTGTGTTATTAGTGCTTTGTAACGTTTTCATGGAGACTTTCCTTTGAACCTTGCACATGAGATGAATAAAGGAGCTGGTTTCGCTTTATGAATCAGCTCTCTTCTGGCTCTGGAAATATCCCCAGAATTCAGAAGACTATCAGACCAATCTTCATCAGCACTTCAGTGCTGGCTGCACACAGCTTTGAACTTGGAAAGCTCTTTCTATTCTGCTGTTATGCGTCTTGAAGGGATGCGTTATCTCCGTGTCTGGGGATTGGGAAGGGGAGGGTGGAGCACTCACTAGAACTAGCACTAACAAATATTTTTATGGCTGAATAACATGATTTTAATGAAAATTCCTGGCTCCTCATACATCAAGGTCACTCTGTGTTGCCATTAGCGGGACATGATCTGTCTGTAGTGATCCGTTGGCTGTTTAAGACTTTCAGAGAAACAGCTGCTGTTGGGTTTCCTGCCCCCTGGACTTGTACCCATTAACCGGCTCATCCTAAAAAGTTTGGCTCTTATTACTTCTCTGCAGCTCTGCAATTCCCCTCTCCTTGTCAGCCTGGCAATAACAACTGGTGTTAGGAGGGAACTGAGAAGCATAAACTTCAATTATTTTAATTTTAATTAGCAGATATACACCTTGGGGTAGAAGTCGATACACAGAGAAATTCTTGCAGTAAAATAAGCAAAATATTTAGGTATGGTCATGCCTTAAATGTCCAAAAACTCTGGAGCAGGCTGCCCAGGGACGTGGTGGAGTCACTATACCTGGGAGAATTTAAAAGCTATGTAGATGTGCTGCTCAAGGGTTAGTGGTGGGCCTGGCAGTGCTGGCTTAACGGTTGGACTCG
>NW_009730143.1:3133-6882 GCF_000703405.1 Apaloderma vittatum | reverse complement strand
GGGGCTGGAGGGAGCGCACACTCAAGGTGTGTCCCCTCCCTGCTCCTCCTGGTCACACACGCACCTTTCAGCATCGTTGGAACCACGGGGACAACACGTCCCTCTCCCCTTCTCCCAGCCCAACAATCCGGAGGGGAACAAGAGCAGCTGAGCTGTTCTGAAACATCCCCCAAGCCACGGGGAGGACCCAGTCCTGCATCCCCGACGCTGTTTTGCGTGTAGAGAAAGGCTTATTGCGACTGCTAAAATTAATTACGTCCTCCTTCTGTAACGAGCACCTTTGTATATTATGCAAGCGCTTTGCCTGTCATCAACAGCCTCAGAGAAAAGAGAAAAGATGTTTGAATTAACAAAATATTACTGTGATCTTCCCCCTGACAGTATGGAAGCAATAATATTTAGTGAGAAACTGAGTTTCCTTTAATAATTTAGCAGACCGCAAAAACCTTGATCATCCGGCTGACTCCGAGAACAAAATAGTCAAGCTTTGTGCATCCTAAGCTGAGATAAAAAAAAATAAAAAAATACAGGCAGAAGAAAGAAGTTTTAAAAATATTTTTTAAAAAGCTAATTAAGAACGCAGCCCACAAGCAAGAAAGAGGCTGGGAAAAATGTTCTTTAAAGGGAGCGAAGCCACAGGTTTCCCCTCTCTCCCCGTTTCATCTGTGAGAGCAGAGCGGAGGGATGATGGCAAGACACCCTCCTGCCAGCTCGGGGGAAGGTGGAGCTGGTGTCACCTTGATGCAGAGACCCCTGGACTGGCTCCACCCCGGGAGTTGTTTGTGAACCAGACCCCCCCTCCTGTGGCATTTGGTGACGTGCAAGGGGACACCAGGGTACAGGTGGGTACTGGGTGTGAATCTGCCTCTCGCCCCAACGGTTTTGATCGAAGTCTTGTCACCTTTGGAAACGGCGCAAGAGTGGAGAAGCCCCACAGCCCAGCACGCTGCAGGACATGTCCCCCCACCTCCAGCAGCAACACGGGGCAGCACGGGCTGGTGGAGGAAGGACATGGAACTCCCAGGGGGACAGACCAAGCACCTGGCCAAGGGCACTGCCAAAAAGTGCCTTCCTGTGCACTTGGGGTATGTTACGAGTTATCACCTGCTTGTCCCACTCCTCTGTTCCTCCTCGGTTTCCTGAAGACTGCAGGAGCACAAGGGGGTCTCCCCCAGCAGAGGTGTGGCTGTAGCAGGGCACCACGGGAGGACCCCTGAGCCCCAGCATGACGCTGAGCTTCAAACCCGGTCGTTGCACAGCTCGTGACTGCCCACCCCGTGCCTTGCACCAAGCTGTGACGTGTGCAGGTAGACAGAAGAGAAGCATCTCCAGTGCCGCAAAACCCACGGCTGGAGCTGGACCAGCCAGCCCCAATTTTTTTTCAGACGTGGAGGAGTGTGGATGCCCCACGAGCACCCACCACCCTCAGGGTCCACATTTCTCCAGCTCACGGGCAGCAGGTGGGTGAGGCAGACCAGGCACCAGCCGGCACAGCAGCTCGGGACGCGAGGAGGACTCTGCGCTCCCCTTGGCACCGTCCGGGCGTCAGGCACGAGCCTGCGGATCCCAGCACCCCCACAACCAACACCAGACAGACTTAATTTTTGTTGTTGCTGTTGCCATTAAGAGCCTGGGCTTCTCCTGGGAGCCCCCAGCCACCGAGGCAAATAATTCGACACGATGCATTTTTTGAGCAGGGCTGTTGGAAGCTACAGATATTCCCAGCTCGGGGCTGGAGAGGCGCAGGGGCTTGGCAATCTCCATGGCGGAGCGAGAGCTGTCAGGGAGCCTCGTGGAGGGAACTTTGGAAGAAAGGAGAAAGCCAAGAAACCTCAGCTCCTCTGACAGGGCCAGAACTATTAAAAGAGCACTTAGGCCCCTTAACATAAAAATGCATCAAAGAGGAAAACCAGATGAGAACAGATTCATTTGCCTCGGAGAAATCCTGGCTCTCTGATATGCTGCCTTCCTCCCCAGCAAAGGTTCAGCGAGGATTGAAGCGCCTGCGGGCAGCAGAGCTGGTTTGTCTGAGGCGTGTATTTGCAGAGGGCATTTTAACGAGCAGCCTCTCCAGAGGGGCTCCACCGCCCCTCCCTCCCCACTCATTGGCATGCAGAGCAAAAAATCCTCCTCCCCCCAATCCTGAGATAATGAAAACTAGATTCCTTTTTAGATAAACACGCTGTATCAATGACAAAGAAAAAAAAAAAAAAAGATGAACCAAAGCTACAACAGTGCTCAGAGCATCAAAGAGATCAAGATCAGGCTTCAAGACCTGCTAACAGGCAGCCCTGCTCAGGTGTCTTGAGGGCTCCTCTGCAAGCAAACCCCTGGGTGGTTGTCACCCTTGCAAGGTCACAGGGCACTGAGGGATGTCACAGCCTGACCTGTGGATATCACAGGAGGTCCCACCTATAGAGGAGAGGCCAGCCCTGGGGAAGATGCTGAGGAGCTCAGGAGCATCCGAGCAGGGCTGGAACACAGACTGGCCGAGACGCTTCATGCTGAGCACTCCCACCTCCCAACTGAGGCAGCAAAATCCCCAAGGACGTGTCCTCCTTCAGTAGGAGTTGATGCTTCAGTCTCAAACTCATGACTTTTCGAACAGCTCTGGACCCGGGAGACACGTGACGCACACAGGCGGGTGTGCAGAGGGGCTGCAGGACCCCGCCAGGTCTTCTCTGAGCTCTGGGACAGGCTGTGTGACCACCAGCACCATGGCAGCTTCACTGCTGGCCCTTCTCACCTCCTCTCCCAGCACACGGAGATGCAAAACCGGCATGCCATGTCTTGAATTAAAAACGAAGCGCCCAGGTAAGAGCCTCAGGGGTGAGGTCCGAAGCCCTGGAATGACCTGTGCAGGTTTTTCTCCAAAACGAGACCTCTCTGAGGCAGGCACGTGAAATATGCACAAGCTCCTGCGTGCCTCTAACCCTACCGAGTCCTGTCCCAGTCCCCACCAGCACCACCGTGGATTCCCAGCTCTGTTTATCCCCCGCCATAAAAGCTGCCGGGGCACCGACACGCTGCAACATCTGGGAGCCATCGGAGCCCTGGTGCTGAGCGGCGAGTCAGCAGAAGGTGTGATGGGAGCCAGATGTTCTCCTCTGCCCCTACATCCTAAGTGGAAGGGATTACAATAAGGGGACGACTAAAGAGGAAGGCCTGCGAGAACACGCGGAGCCCCTGGAGGCCCCTAAAACCGATTTAAAAAACCCATTTCCCTCGATTCCAAGGGAATTTTATAGAGTAGCAGCGGCAAAGTGCTGGCTGTTTGTTGCACGGCCAGGCGACGCCAAGCCTGGGCTTCAGGAGGGAATAACATCCCCCACCCCCAATTTCCTTCCCTGTGTGCAACAGCTTGAGACTAGAAATAAAATTAAGCCTGGCTTTAACCTGGATGAACGTTACAGGAGAGCAGGAAACCACCGAGCAAGCCCGTCAGTCAGAGGTCACCAGCAGCCACTGTCCCCACCACAGGGTGCAAGGACTCCCTTGTCGGGTATGTAATTAAGTGATCCCACTCTCTGCAGGCTACAAGAGGGGAGACATCCGTGCAGGGATCACCTCTTCTCCCTGGGGCTTCTTTTCCTGGCAGAGCAGTAGATTTTGGGGGTGTCTTTTGCCAAATCAGAGAACCACATCCCTGGCGGCTGAGGCAGCCCCAGGACCGAGTTGTCGTCCCCATGTTCCCACGGCCCGAGCCCAGTTGCTCATTACAAAGCCAAGCAGCCCTTTAGAAGTCACAG
>NW_009730143.1:0-3102 GCF_000703405.1 Apaloderma vittatum | reverse complement strand
TTCAGCAGCAGTTCCCCCAGTGCAGTTCTGCTCCTTCCTTACCCATCAGGGCACCGCTCCACTTAATTAATTTGGTTTCCCTGACTGTCATCGGCTCTGCTGAGCCCCGTGCGTCGTTAACTGTGGCCAGCGTGCTGGCTAACGAGCGGCTTGGCCACCTCAGAGGAGACATTGGGTCATCGCATTCCCACTGGGATGACTTGATTTTTCCACAGCTGGCCCCTCCCCTAAAATACCAAATAACCTCACCTCACCCCGCGGGGAGTCCCAGGCAAGATGCTTGGCGAGGAAGTGAAGATGCCAGGTGCAGCATCACGCCTTGACCGTCACCGTCGCGGTGTTTGTGTCCCCACGAAGGGGCTGGGGAGGGATGGAGGGTTGCCAGGGGAACTAGGTCTGCACTTCCTACCTCCTTGCTTCTTTATTTCCACGCTGTAAATCTGTGGATCCACCTCGGGCACATGTGGTTGGGGCTGGATCTGGGTGCCAAAGAGCGGGGCACGGTCCAGGCGTGCTTTGCGGGCTGGGCTGGGGAAATCGGGGCTAGCAAAGGGGTTTTTTGAGCATCGTCATCCCTTTGTGCTGGGAGAGCCTTGCACCACAGCTGGGGAGGGCTCGATGATGGTTTGTTTTCAATGTTTAATGAGATAAAAGGTTGGAACTGCTTTTAATCCTTAGATTGCCCTCGCCCTTTTTATCTTTAAAAAACACAACAAGCAGTTTTGGAGTTTTGCTGGTTTTTTTTAAAAAGTTTGTGATAATGATTGCTGTTAGCTATTATGGTGGAAATAAGGCTTTTTCAAAGACTGTTGGGACACATTAAATGTTTCATTTTTCAGTCTCCGCTTCTTTGGGTTTGATCTCCATTCAGATTGATTAAAGACACTGACTGCTCAATTTTGATTAAATCCTAAATCATAACTGGCTTACAAAACAACTGTGAAACCTGACATTTATGAAGTTCACTAAACTAGTTGTAAGAACAGGAGTGCGAGATGGAAAAAAATAATAAAACTCCTTTCCAAACAAACATCAGTTGACAGCAAACAGATGGTTAGAGGCTCTTACTTGTAAACTGGAAAAATTAAGATTTGGCAGGTTCTGTGAAAAAATGGTTACAAAACATCTTAAAGTTTTCCCCTTCATATCCTGGTTTTGCTCTGGGCATCGTTTCAATATTTTCATAGGCTACTGCAAGGAAAAGGTTCTGAATACATGAAAGCAGCTGGCATAAAAGGGCTTAGAAATACTAGTTAAGATTTATAGGAAGCAAGGTTGCCAGCATCCCAAAGATGCAGTATTTAAACCCCAGCTTCTCAGCCCACCAATAAATCGCTCCAACTTACCCACGTGTCTTGAATTTCATCTCCAAAGGTGCAGGAAAAGCGGGCAAAATGTAACCTTGGTCGATTTTTCCATATTTGTTGACTTACCCCACGATAATGTTAAGCTAATGCTTTCAGGCAAAGCACAAGACGCTTAAAACTAAACCTCTCGCTGACACAGCTTCCCCCAAAGGAGGGGAAATTCAGCCAGAGACCTGCTTCTTGCAGACAAACATTTGCTCCTCTGAGCTGCAAGGAGTAAAAAAAAAAAACAACCAAGAGGGAAACACAGGAGATGCTTTGCCAGCGTGACCTAAACCCAGTTGGGACTTTGGTTGTCGTGACAGCCCGTGGCGTATGGCTGCTTTGTGGGGATGCAGCACCTGCAAATCTCTCCCCTGCACACCCTGTACCTGCAGCGACGTGCTCAGGGCAGGGGAGCAGCACTCAGGATGCTCCTTTCCCACGCTGGGTGCTCCTACAGAGCTGGGATGGGTGTATTCCTACCCCTGCCTGCTTTCCTGCTTGCACGCCTCGTGGGTGCTGTTGTTGAAGCAAAGGGATGGTGAGGATGCTGGGAGGAGTTGCTCTCACACAACACCCTTGGCTCCAAAATTCTTGAGCAAAAAAAGCTTTAGGATGATTTTTTTTCATACCCCAAATGCTGGCCAGCCCAAGGAGCAGCTCCAAAGCCATGCTCTGGCCGTGCCACCCCGGCATCCAGCTGCTTCTCCGGGGTCAGCAGCCAAACTGAGAGTCAACAGGGCCTTTTCTGCAGCCTGCATTGCTGGGCCTGCAAACAAGCATCTTGGAGGCAGCATCCAAGCCCAGGCCTTCCCTTTTCCTCCCTCCAAAAGCAGCCGCTGGACCCGTTCACAACTGCTCCGGGTGCAAAAGTGAGGTTTCGACGGGTCCTGCAGCCACTCAGTTCACACAGAGCAAAACCACAGCCAGCAGGGAGAAAACCATGCCCAGCAGGCAGAAAACCATACCCAGCAGGCAGAAAACCATTTCTAATGTTCAGATCAGGAGATTGTCCCTGGAAGGAAAGGAGAACCAGATCCAGGATGGGGGGTGTCTCCCCTTTTTAAGGAGCTGCAGCAGCCACCAGAGCCTGTGCCCAGAGCGAGGCACTGGCAGGGAAGGTGCAAGCCCTGTTTAATCACAGAATCACCCAGATTGGGAAAAAACCTTTAAAATCATCGAGTCCAATCATTAACCTAACACTGGCAAGTCCTTTACTAAACTGTATCCCTAAGAGCTGTGTCTGCCCAACTCTTGAACACCTCCTGGAATGGAGACTTTACGACTGCCCTGGGCAACCAATGCCTGAAAAAATGCACTGGGAGGGCCTCAAAGCTCCCCTGAAGCTCAGGCAGGAGATCTGTGGGTCCCATGAGTGCAGGGGTGGTGGGTGCTGGGTCTCCAGGGGTCCCTGAGGAGCCCGGGCAGGGTGGTGGAGACACCCCCAGAACAGACAGGGCAGCTACTCAAAACTGAGATTTATTTCCATCAGAATGCTGTCCCACATTCCAGACAAAGTGTATGACAAGTGCGGCTGTTAGTCGGGCATATAACACCGCACAGCTTGATTCAGGGGTTCGCGAATATCCCTTTAGGGAAAAATCACCCAAAATTCACCCGTAAAAGGGGAAAAAACCTCCCGCTCGAGGGGACCCAGAAAAAGGGGAATCACTCACCCACAGGGGCAAGAGCTCACTCAAGGGTACCTCCAGCAGCATCACTCACCGGGGAGCGCTGTCTGAATCCCGGGAAG
>NW_009730142.1:61095-64524 GCF_000703405.1 Apaloderma vittatum | reverse complement strand
GTCGACACGTTGGGGTCACCAAATGTCGTTGATGAGACGGACACAACACAACTGAATGGTATTAGAATGGCTCAAAAATGGCTCTTTTATTACAGAAAGGGTGTGCCTTTTATACATAGTTGAAGGTACTAGAAGAAGGTAGCGTGGCCTTTGCTTATAGGTAAAACATTTGTTTTTCACATTCTAATTGGGTAACAATTAACAGCTTCTGGCTGGGCTCATCCCCCCGGATCTTGAGGGAGAAAGTTCCGCAAACATGTCCAAACTCAGTGCACACAACTTCCCATCTTAAGGGTACACTGGGAATTTGTCAAGGTCAATGTCTTCAACCAATGCCAGGTTACCAGCAGTCCAGCTGCCGTCCCCCACACTAGGGAGTCTAAGCAAGCCCACAACCAGGGAATGACTTCTGAAGACAACATCAGCATCACCTCTATCCACAATTGACTTATCCTATTCACTTTTCAGGCAAAAATTAAAGTATGTATTAGCAGAGTTGGCTCATTTGACCAAGTCTGACTTTTCACTACAGAAAAGAATTTAGCTGAGGATATGCACAAAAAGACAGATAGTCTTGCAAGTTCTACCAAGCCAATGGGTCTTCCAACTCATAAATCAATGACAGAAGCTATGAAAATTAATTTACCTGCTGATAATTGTATCTCTTTTAAATGTGAATCCTCAAAAACTGCTAATAAATCTGCTTATACCAGAGACTGTGTGTTTAATGGAAGGTTCAGAATATGGAAGGTAAGTGCTGCATTTTAAAAACTCAATATGTAGTGGAGGTCCAGTGAGATTAACAAGAACTTCAAATTAAATATATGAAGCCATGACATTTTTAATCAGTTTCCACAGAGCACAGTGTTGAAGTAAAAGGCTGCCCAGTCTGTATTGGAAGAACTTACAGAGAAGACACCTGTGCAAGGTAACTCAAGATAAGTGGGCATAAAAAACTCTTTAATATCTATTCTAAGCAGAGTCACAATTAACTACAAACACAACGACCTTGATCACCATGGGCAGGTCATCTATGCCAAGGACAAGACTTCGGCTGCTGTGCCTCATTAACCTGTTGTGCTGGTTGCCAGTCATGGCTCTTGCAGCAGCTTTATAAAGGAATTCATTTCATGAAAGTGAGCAAAAAAGCTGCGGAAGGCCACCTATACTGGCTATATATAGGGAAATTCCAAGCTCAGTCTATTCCTAGCCTAACATTTAGCTTCACTTTTATTATATACAATTAGAAAGGGGTTGATAATGTAGGAGTGTTACACACTAAAAAGGTCTATGAGCAAGCAGGATTATAAGAGAAACAGTAAATCTGCAATCCCCTCAGTGGCTATAGAAGAAGATTGGAGAACAAAACCTGGTACTTTGAAAAGGAGAAGACTGTCAGGCCAAATTTTCATTTAGTACTGCAGCAGCTTACCGCTAGAATCCCTGGCAGTCTACCTGGGCAGCGTTCAGCCCATGATGAAGCATTATTTTTTAAATTTTGATCTGTGTTATTGCAAGTTAGATAAGCTTCTACTCTATGTGCCCAAACACTGACGTTTCTAAGCATTGCTTCTACATCTTTAAGTTTCAGAAGGCTAGAAATAGGAAGAAAAGTTGGTAGCTTTGACATCAGCTGAAGAATAGAAGAGAGTTGACTTCCCTTAAAAGGAGTCACTGAAGAGGTAATTTGCAAAAGATTAAAAAATAAGCAGCTCAAAATCTAAGAAGTTAACAGCATTAGAAATTTTCCAGTCCATATATCTATAGAGCTTGCTCTGTGAATCTCAGAAAAGTGGTGCTGGTAATGGATTTAATGTTTTGCAGCTGAATATCTCCTGGTTGGGTCATATTAGATACTTCATTTTTTTCTCTTTTCCTCGAATAAGCTTGCTCAACTCACAGACATCGCAGTCTTTGGAGAGAAAATTTCAAAAGGAAACACATATTTTGTAAATACTGAGGATTTAAGTGAACAGTATGGAATATTCTATTGTTCATTTGAGATAGACTTGAAGGTAAAGTGTAAGAAGCTTAATGAGCCACTAATTAATATCTTTCTTTTCCACACTCCATTAATCATGGCCTTAATACAAATATTTTTAAATTATTACATGGATACCTTATAGCTCCAAGGGGTTGACACGAGACTTCAAGAACAGAGTAGCCAGGGCGGAGCTAACACCATCCTCTCCCGCTACAGGCTCTTGGCTCCTTCCACTTTCCCCCGTCTCCTCCCTCAGGGCAGTGGGTTAGTTCCCAGTGCCACCTTCTGCTGACCAGCATCTCTTCCCTTCTCTTTATTCCTCTTTCCCAACAGAGAAAAACCTCAGCCGGGTCCTGCCTTACGGCAGAACAGTAATAGTGTTGGATTAATCCCTGGAGAAACCTCTCAAACACAAGTGAAACATAATGAAGCATTACCAATAAAATCCTAGAATTCTGTCTGGAATATTAAGAAACAATAGTTTCAGTAAACTGGGAGAAAGCTTTGAAGTATCCTTTTCATCAACACAGCTGAAGTAATGCTGACAGTTGTCGAGACAGATTTATCTCTTGAAGGATACTGGATGGATTAACTCAGGTACATTATCCACTTTCCTAAGTTACACACTTCTATATAAAAAAAAAAATTATTATTTTTCTATATAATGACTCACTGTAACATCCTGTCGGTCTAATAACTACTTGCATCTAGTTCACTTGCATCAAGTCTGATGCATATTCATGTTTTGCAGTGGCAGACATAGCATCTATCCTGCTAATGCAAATGGACTAATGCCAGTAAGGGCTGTCTAGTGACATATCTCACAGTCTTTCACAGCCCATACTACACTGGACTGGGGAAATGGATTCCTCACCATAGAGACAAGCTCTCCAGGAAGGCTGTTCAAGGCTGTGCTGCTCCAGCATGCACTCTAAATTTAAGAGCATTAATAAAGGCATAAATTAACAAGTCAACCTTTTTCACCTCAAGTTCATTAAGGGAGAGAAAGGCATCATGCAAGGAAGTATTAGTAGAGTCAGTGGTGCTTATTGCTCATACAGAGGGTAACATGAGGGTAACAACTGATGGACTCACTGGAACTAAACCATCATTGTTTAGCTCAATCAGTTGAGCGTCGAGCTAACAACGCCAAAGCCATCGGCCCGATTCCTGTTTGGTCCCCACATGTTGCCTGATCTAGTCGAGAGATGGTGTCCCTGGTGGCAGGGAGGCTGGATTAAAATGATCTCTAAGGTCTCTTCCAGCCTAGGCCATTCTATGATTCTATGATCACAAACTTGTGAAAAACTTGCCTTCCAAACTGAACGGACCCTCTTGTCACTCTTTCATAAATATATAGTCGTTTCAAAATAAAGTAAATTTGCACAGTCCCTGTGTCTGCATGACACCTCTGTGCCTTCCTCAAGAGCAGCACCAGAGCAGCC
>NW_009730142.1:56576-61064 GCF_000703405.1 Apaloderma vittatum | reverse complement strand
CAGAAGCCTTGTAGTAAGTGCTGGCAGTCTCTTGGGTAACATTTACTTGAGAGATCCTAATATTATGTTTCTGTTGTTGTAGCAGAGCAAGAGAAAGGTGCTCAGGTTCTGTTCTGTTATTCTCAGTAGAGATGATCACTGCAGCAATGGGGATGTTATCATCACTTTAAGGAGGCTCCTGGAAGACGGCAAGCAGTGCTTTTGCTCCCTCAGCTGGATAAAGCTGCATTGCCTCTCCCTCGCTGTGTAAGTCAGAGATCAGGTTGCAGATGAGAAAGCAATAGCGATTCCGCCTTACACAGTGAATCACCTTTGATTCTGATATAAAAAGTACTGCACAGTGAAGGCTGGATATCACTGAATATTGACATATGCAGAAAAGATACCCTGGAGGTAAACCAGGATAAAACTCTATCACAGTGGTGTATAAAATTGACTACTAATCACATCCATTTGATCTTTTTAATTCGGTGTTCTGTTTCCGAAGCTTGTAGCAATTTTTCTGGATCTACAGTCCAAGAGAAAAAATTTTGACTGAATGATGACATTCAAAACTGTTGACCAGAAATATTTCATGTTACTGAACAGTGAAAATAAAACAAAAAATCTCACACTTCTACTTTACTTTGCCAGGAAAGGGACAATTATCCATAAATGCTATAAAGGGTAATATCCATGATGAAATCAACATTGGCTAGGAGTAAAATGCTACTGCAGACATAGCTTCCAATCACACTGGTTTTCCAGACACAGTCTGGAGTCACCACGAATGTGGAATCTATCCACAGTGGTTGTAGTCAGCAATTTAAGCCACCCTTACTCATCCTGTTGAGACAAGTGGGTGAAGAGTATATTTGCCTGTAAGCAATGAAGAGTGAAGAAATTCTAGACCTCTGAACCAAACACCTCATCCAAAGTCTGTTAGGAAAGCAACAGCAACCAGAAACTGACAATCATAGAGATTAGAGCTATAATGCCCGGTTCATCCATCCTAGGTAATTCCCCTGAAAATGTAATATCCTTGCCAGCTCTTTGTGCAATTCTCCCTCACTGTTTTAATTGTTGCAGCTTCCTCCTTTACCTTTAGATTCAGAAACACACTGAGGCGAAATAGCTTGGAACAGTGAAACTTGGCTGTACTTTATCGGCAAAGAACTATCTGCTCTCTCTTATAATCTCAATTTATAAGAAAAATGTTAAGGAAAGGACAAGTGATTGTCTCATAGTATTTTTATCTTATAATTATTGCTACAGTTTGTATTCTCAGCTAAAAAGTAAAATCAAAGTTCTTCTGAGTGAATTTTTGAATTCTTTTGTTTGAACTCTTCGAATTCTTCTGCGCTGATACCTTCTGTCCTTTAAACTAGTCATTTGGAAAAGAGATGAAGTGTGACTGCCTCAGACACTTCTAATCTTCCTGTGTTTTGTTCAGGTTTGTGTTTTACACACTTGATCTTGTTTTTATTTACTAACTTAATTGGCATATATGTTATAGGAAACACAAGATGGTGACGTATGTCAGCAGAAATGTACCTTCAGAATGAAGGGACCTAGTGACAAAGAATACCAAACAAATCCGTTATTCAGCCAATGCAGAAATGTTTAAGTTACATAAAACTAAACTGAAGAGAGGCCCTTAAGTCAGGCTTCATAAAACTAAGAAACGCCTGTGGGAAATTTCTAGCTTTGATCTGTGTCAATCCTCATAAAACCAAGCCACAATTCTAAGCCTAATTCTGCATTTCAAAAAGTCTTCTGAAAAGCCAACATAACACTTCAAGTGCCTAATGAATCCAAAGGTTTGATTTCTGAGAGCAAGAAAACTCGAATTGGTACCCAAGGGCACAACAAAGAACCATAGCTTCTTGTGTTGAAATACAAGATCAGTTAACTCACAAACAAACTGCTGAATACAAAAATGTATTAGTTTCACATTAAGAGTAATAAAAATCATTCATCTCTAGCAAGAGTTGCTGGTTAACTCTCATCAAAAGTAAGGATATGAAGGAACGAGACCTGGTGTTTTCCAGGTTCATTTTTGGTGGAAAAGAATTTAAGTTTTGTTGCAACTAATTTCTTCAACCACGACACAATCTTCAGATGTGTCAATCGTCAGACATGTGTGGAGAAAGCATCAATCTTTGCAAAAGACAATTTCTCATTTCCAGATTGTATTGGGAAGCAAAAGGGGGATTAGAGAGAGGAACAGGCATGAGATTCAAACCCAGAAGAGAAATTGCCTTTAACAAGCAAGAAAGCAAGCAGAATTCATAACCGTAACCAGTATTTCTCTGTGTACCCAGCACATAAGCCTCTCAACTACCTTAAAGCACCAGCAAAATTGTGCATGGCAATAACAATGCATGAAAAGTCCTGTTTAGTCCGTATTTTTGGACAGGCACTGTTTCCCAGATGTAGTGCCGTCTCTAAAGGAAGCTCCTGTGCTGACTGCACCCCCCACACAAGAGTCAAAGCACCTCTCCTCCACTTCCTGTCTGGCTGCTGAGGGTGCCATCCCTGCCGCTAAAGCCACCAGCCTTCACCATTCCCATAGACAGCAACACAGCACCTGAAGGAAATGCAGTCAGTCTGGAACATCAGCTGTCTCAGCTGACAGGAGCAAGAAAGTCTCACAAGCTTTGGGATGGCTCCTTAAACAATGCTAGTTCCAGAGAGAAAAATGTAGAAAGGATATTGATAGTGCAGAGAAAACAAAACTCGAACTGGGGTCTGTCCCATGTCATATCTTCCTCCTTTGTACCAGCAGCACTTCAGCAAAGATACTTGAAAAAACCCCAAACTTAACAGATCTATTAAGTGAGTTTTCAGCTGAACCAAAGTGACAACATGGCAGCATGGATAGTACAGAAGAATCAGCCTGGCTCTTTCCCGATGCAGCTTTATGACCTTTGTTTCTTAGACAATTGCATTGCCACCCTCATACTTTCTACCTCCGTTCCCTCATGCACTTCCCCCTCTTCAACATAAGGAAGTCAAAGTATTTATAAGGATGTGAACCATCCGCAGTGTTCATTTCTGAAACATTTAGTTTGACAGTCTCACCTTTGCTCATTTTTTGCCAGCTGTAAACCAGAATGGGTTTGATGGAATATGACCATAGGCCAGCAGTCTAAATGAATACAGGGAAACAGAGGATTTACCTCTGCCCCATGCAACTCTTGTTCCTAAAATTCCTATGTATATGGAATATATATCTTTCTCTATATATAAATCAAACAACTCAAATGTTTCTTACTCCACCTCCAGGGAGCATAATAACAATGTCTTGCACCTCGAATCTTCAAGGCGTTGTTTGGTATGAGAAAGTATAAAATCTTATCAAGGAAAAACATCACAGGAAGCAGAACAATAGAATCACACAACCATTCAGGTTAGAAGAGACATTTAAGATCACCATGTTCAACTGTTAGCCTAGCACTGCCAAATCCACCACTAAATCATGTCCCTAACCATCATGTCTAGATGTATTTTAAATACCTCCAGGGATGGTGGCTCAATCACTTCACTCGGCAGCCTCTTCCAGTGCTTCTACTCTTTCAGCAAAGAAATTCTTCCTAATATTTAATCTAAACCTCCCCTGGCACAACCTGAGTCCAGTTCCCACTGTGCTATGTCTTGTTACATAGGAGAAGAGACTGATCCTTGTTGATAGATCCTTCTTTCATGCAAGTGTAGAGAGAATAAGGTCCCCCCTGAAGTTCTTTTTCTCCAGACTAAACAACTCCAGTTCCCGCATCTGCTCCTCATAAGACTTGATCTCTAGCTCCTTCACCAGCTTTTTTGTCTTTCTTTGGACATGCTCCAGCACCTCATTGTCTTTCTTGGAGTGAGGGACCCAAAACCAAAAACAGGATTCAAGCCATGCCCTTACCAGTGCCGAGTACAGGGGAATGATCATTTCATCAGTCCTGCTTGACATATTGTTCTTGACAGAGTTCAGGGTGCTGTGGGTCTTCTTGGCCACCTGGGCACACTGCTGTCTCAGGTTTAGCCAGCTGTCCACCAACACTCCCAGGTCCTTTTCTATCAGGCATCTTTCCAGACATTGTCTCCCAGGCCTATAGTAATGCCTGGGGTTGTTGCGACCCAAGTGCAAGACCTGACACCGCCTTGTTGAAGCTAATAAAATCCAGCCTGTCCAGATCCCTCTGTAAAGGGAAGTAGAAGAAACCATGAATGAAAGTTAACCCACAACATAAGACAAAACGCTGTGAAAGTAGTTCCTGCTTTAGAAAAAGTTATGAGACACAGCACTTGTCCATCCTTTGTGGCTTTTCCAGAAATTTTCAATGCTAAATTATGAGTCCGTCTGACCTAAACTGTTCTGCAAAGAGACAAACATTCACCACTCAACTCCTCTATTTCAAAACAGCACATGGTTTTACTTTGAATCATGGGTCATCTACCGACATCACCTGTGACTCCTTGAAGGCTTCCATCAGCGCTGCCTCCGGACGATCCTAAACA
>NW_009730142.1:37015-56411 GCF_000703405.1 Apaloderma vittatum | reverse complement strand
GAGCCCGAGAGAGGAGACACAAGGACCCTCTGAAACAATACCTCAGTTTTGGCCATATTGACTACCATCAGTGGTCCACTCTGGCCTCCAATTGAAACACATGGATACACCCCATCCATAACGCTGCTGCCTCCTTTGAGAACACACGTAGAATTAGTCTCGAAGAGAAAAGACAACGCAGAAAGAACCGCACCTTGCCAATACCACCTAAGGAGACTTTCCGCTGTGCCTCTTGCAACTGGACTTGCCTATCCCGCATTGGCCTTTTTAGCCATCAGCGCGCTTGTAGCAAGCATGGGTAGAGCCCTTCCCATATCTTTGTTCGTGAAGCCGAGCCGTGAAGATGGGATTATAATAGAAGATTGGTGATGTGGATTGCAGGTACGCTCAAGCGACTTGCAGCTGAGGTGCCAGAAAATGCACACAGATCACTGCTCGGCCTTGTGTGCTCAACAAGCAGCACATCCATGCTTGAGCTGACAGAGGCCTGGGAAGATGCGGGGGCATCTCTCGCATCCCTGCCCTGCTGCAGGAAGGAACAAAGCCAAGTCTTTGGAACTCAGGCAGAGCAACAGGTTAAACATGACAAAGCAGTGGGTCAATACCCCACACTCTCTAGCAAGGGGAGATCTCCTTGGGCCTGTCCTGCTGCTTGTCGTGCCACTTGTGTGATCTCTGCCTGTGCGCCCCTGCCCGAGTGCTGCTGCAAAGATTCTCCAGATGTTCAGGTAGTGAGACTAAATTTGCTCTTTGCATTTCAGCCGTGGTTTGTGGTTGTTCCCATGTCCTGCCTGTTTTAGCCCATACAGTCACCTTTAAGTGGTTTATGAAATGCACCCAGACAAAGATCCCATAGTTCGGATGTTTACATGAAATTAAACACATCAAAACTGGCTTGCAAAACAGGACTGAAATCCCATCAGAATTTGCTGTAACACCAATTCCTGACTCAGACATGGCATACAAATATCCACCTTGTCCTATCCCACATTAAATGGACCAAAGCAGCACATCTACCTTTTTATTCCAAATTTAACATTTTTTTTTCTCACTGCAGAAACCCTACACTGCAAAAAGAATACAGAGGTGTACCAGTTCTTATTCTATCTGTAGGTATCTTTCAGTATTTTACCAGCCCTTCCCAACTTTTTGCTCAGTGTGATCATTAAGACGACATCAGCAACATTAACTAAATTAAACTCAGAACATGGTATAACTTACACAGCCATTAATGCCATTCATCAGACACTGCAGAAGATGAACAGGACTTTTCTGAGGTTTGATAATGAAAAATGAGACCAAGATCCAGTTTATTGTCTCTCTGTCTCCTGATGTAATCTGCATAATATAAAAACCATCAAAATAAAATAAAGGCACTATCAATAGTTTAGAAACTTGCAGAACCATCTCCAACAAATAAATGCAACACTATATAAAAATAGGAATGTCCATGACAAGTAATGAAGAACAGTTGTGCATCTCCCACTCAACATATGTGCATATACACACTGCAATTATTCTAGAATAGCCACAAATGGTAAGAAGTCCAAAGTCTTTACCCTTTTTTAAAGGATCAGTGCTAGGAAAACAAAAGCTGAACCTTCAGACCTTCAGAAATTCTCCTGCTTATTGTCTTCTAAGAAAATAAATAAATGATGACAAATTCCACCATCTCAAGTGGAATTTTTCCATTAATACTTAATTTTTTTAAAAGGACAATGTTTTCTGTTTTGATTTTGCTCAAAAGCACATTCAAATGACAGCGTTCTCAACAAATCATTGCATCATCTTTGCATCTCCATGAGGTCTTTGTGTTAAGCTTTGTCATCATTACACAATATTCTGTAATGACTACCAAGGTCAGCTTTTGTTCAGTGAAAAAGATTAAAAACCTCCTAAAGCCCTTCATGTCATCAGCCCTTCATCAGCAGGTTTCCTCTTTCCTTTTTACAGTGAAACACCTTGCAAAGGAGAGGACTCATAGGAAAGGAAACAGAAAAGAAAAAGAAAAGAAAGGGTTTGCTAAACTATGGCAAAGTTGCTGCAGATGTCTCTCTCTACTAACAGAAGTTGGTTTTATTTGAGCCTCATGTTTGGCTTAGTAGCTGAATACTCTTCAGAAGTGTGAGCACCTGCTGTTGACTTTATTAGTGCTGTTGACTTTATTAGTGCTGTTAACATTTGTGCAGGTGTCGGAGGAACTGGCCACAGGAAATACGAATTTCTGTGTAGTAGGAACTGCAGATCCATCCAGAACTGACTGGCTGTTCTGAGGTAAGATACAATTACGAAGAACAACACAAAGATTCACAGACAGCAAAGAAGGATTTAAGAAAACTGTATAGCAAATTATATACCTGGAACAAGTTGATTATCAATTTCCCTTTATTTACAAATGTTTGGAGGCCTAATTTTTAGTTTCAGTCCTGCCAGATAAAAAATATTTGCAATATTCTGCTTCTGTCTATACAACAATGATGACAGATTTGCAGTGTAGAATTAGCATTAATAGTAAAACTGGAGTGAAATCTGTATCCATATATTATAAGGGATAGAGTGCAAATCAGTGGAATAGACTCAACAGGGGCTGAAGCTAACTGGTTTTATTCTTCCTTTTAGAGAGTTCTCCAGTAATAGAGGAGTGTCAAAGAACAGTTTAAGCAGCTTCAGGAGAGACATCAGCAGCAATAAACTATAAAGAAGGCCATGGCAGACTTTTTGTATATATTTGTGTAATGTGATAAAAGCCAGTTCACATTCCCTCAAGTACAAATAGCCCATTCTCTCAAGGTGCAAACATATCTACACCTAGGCTACTGTACTGTTAATGCAGAGAAACTGCTACTTTTGCATTTGTTCCTTCTGAATTATTTCAGACTGCCCCTTTCTGGGAATCTAAGATGACCAATTCTGATGTAATCACATATGCTCTGGGGTGCTTATATTTCACAACGCTCATTTCACTCTTTGTGTCTGTATAAAGAATTATGCAACTTCACAGGTATCTACATACATGAAGGAGGCTGGCCAGGAGAATCATAGACAAAAATCAGGTGAACTAAGACAGTTGCTGTTTGAATACTGCGTAGTGAAGCTTCTGATGGAAAAAGTACTATGCAAAGTAACACTATTTTCAGACATAACCACATACTTGTTCTAAAGCTGTACCAATACATACACATTGTCCCAGGTTTCTGAATAACGGTTCTCTAAAAATACAAAACAACTCACTCTTCATCCCAACAACCTTCTCTTCTCCCGAAGCATCATGAACTCCTGAGTTCACAGGGAAAAAAAAAAAAAAGGGAAGCTTAACAACTTGGTTTAAAATGTTTTGCCTAATAACACCATCTCTTTGATCTGTGACAGCTGTACACCTAACAGGCATCCGGCCTTCATCTAGATTTTATTCATAAGGCTGAACAAAACAGATCCTCTCTGAACATTGCAGAGGCTCAGAAAATTCCCACCATATGTGTGTGGGATAATATCTTCTATTTTCATAGAATCATAGAATCATAGAATTATAGAATCATAGAATCATAGAATGTCTTGGACTGGAAGCGACCTTCAAAGGTCACCTAGTCCAACCCCCCTGCAGTGAGCAGGGACATCTTTAACTGGATCAGGTTGCTCAGAGCCCCATCAAGCCTGACCCTGAATGTCTCCAGGGATGAAGCTCTCACCGCCTCTCTGGGCAACCTGTGCCAGTGCTTCACCATCATCGCCATGAGAACAAATTAAAAACTATTTGCATAAACTTTAAACCAAAAGAAATTATACATTCTGGATAGTTGAAGATATAGAAACTAATATACCTGATCTCAATAAAACAAACAAACAACAAAAAAAACCCCAAAACCCTACAATCCGAAATCTAAGTACATATATGCATATATGCATATATGCATATATGCTATACATATATGTACATATATGCATCTATACATATATCTATATGCATATATGTACATATATGCATCTTACTAGCCTGTTTCAAAAAAATTAATCTCAGGGCAAGTAGTTGTTTTATTACTTACAGACTCAACCAACCTCCTACCTATGAAACGTTCGTGACAAAATTTGCCATCATATACTTTTCACATATATGAAAAAAATGCTAATTTATGAAACAAAGTATTAGAGGAAAGCATGTATAGGTTACTACATCATTATTTTGCAGGAACTGGTAGTTTGTGTTTGTTTAATTAGCAGAATTTTAGCTCTGCTTACAGTCTCTATATTAGTACAGAAACATCACAACAGCAGTGCAATGGATTAATGGCATTGCCCATATTCAGCTGTGGAGTTGAATAAAGAGGTCTGGTAAAGTCTGCTAATGTAAGCAAGTCCAATAGATCTATCCCTTTTCATCCTTCCTGAACACCAAAAGCAATAAACTCTCAGGTGTAATTGTTATTCTGTACTGAGAAACATTTGACCCCCAAAGTGAAACACTAGTTGTATCTTTCCATTCATCAGTTACAGGGACAGAAAACAGTATGCTGTTAAAATGTGTATCATTTGTTACGATAATTACACTCAATACAGGATTATACCTCCTCTCCTGTGCGCTACCATTGAAAATTGCCATTACCCCATTTATATTCCTTTTGTTCTTCCTTTCTCCAGGGCCCTAAGCAGGAAGCTTTATACAGATGAGGCTCTCCTACATGTGGAAAGGTTATTCTCTGTGCAGGCACAGTGTTACTAGGCAAACACACACTTTCAGCAAATTTTACGGCAACTAGCTAAATGCAGGACCAATGCATATGTCACCCCTTAACTCAGACATACCACTCGTAATTTACAGTCTGCTTTAAATTATAACAATTTAACCAACAGAGCTACTTTGGTACTTTTGGCATTTTTAGTAGAGATCATTAGTGCTACATCATTTAATAGCAACTGAGTTAACACACACCTGTTCATTTTTGCTTTTCAGTTTAACGGGATATAAAGCAAGAAACATCATCAAATGGAGAAGAGTCAAAGTTTTAACTAGGCTATTTTACTAGAACTGTAACAACTCTTACTTGTCAAGTATTACACTCAGAGGAACAAAACAAACTACGTCTAGGAAGAGTAATGAGGTCCAAGAAGAATCTTGAGCCAAAGGAAAAGGTGAGAAGAGCAGTATTTCTGCCTACAGTGCCTTAACTCACTCTGTTACCACAGTGGGAGTGCACCACATGGTGCGATCCAACATCAAGACCTTGATGCTGCTTGACAGGAGCCCACGATGCCCAACACCCGCCTGTCCTGAGGGCAGAAGCAATGAGTAAAATACTCACTCTGCAGCTGTGTAAGTGATATATACAGCCAGAGCTCCACACAGAACCAGTGTGAGTCAGCATGAATGAGTTTTCTAATTGTTTTCACTGTTCATCTAATCCATAGGGTTTATGTTGCTCCAGTAAGAGCCTCCCACCTTAGGAATTGAATCATGGTTGCTCTTCGCACACTTTCCATCCAGCTCACATAATCTCAAGCAGCCACCGTATGGAGCTTGACTTCTAAGTTTTAGTACATTTTCTGAAAACAGACTCGGGTGAACTGCAAATGAAGGGACCATCTTTCGTGTTACCTAGACTCCTGTTTCTTTTGCACTATGATTTCTATTGTTGCTGTAGGAATATGAGTCTAAGCACCAAATAGCTTCTTTCTCCAAAACTGGAGAAGTTCTGTCAAACTTCTGAATGTGCTCAGATGCAAGCTTCAAGGGCTTACTTCACTGGGGGATCTCTGAAAAACATAGCAATCCTGGTAATAGTCACAGAAACTCAGGTGAGTGCGTACTAGCATATACTAACATGTATTCAATAGAAAATTATTATTCCCACATTGTTGCCTATGTTTTGCATGTTTTCTATCCTTTCACATTTCTCGTTTTCATAGGTTGATATCATTTACTTCTTGCCTCTGTTCCCATGTCAACTCTCATAAATTTTCTCTTTCGTTTTCTTTTGCACTATACTTTTCCTCCAGGATACATTTTTCTATCCTTTTCCTCCCTAAGACAATCCATTTCTCTTCAACTCCTGCTGCGCGCATCTTGTACTCACCTGCTTTATGTAAGCAGGCAGTTAAAAATGTCCTGCCCCAAGTTGTGCACAGAGACCATGTAGCAGAGAAGATAACCTGGTTGTGTTCAAAATCTGCTGAGTTGTCACTGGCAGTAATGTGCAATTCAGACAGAATTAATCTGTGGGAGTAACACTGCAAGGTCATTGCTACCATCACAATCTCCAGGACCAAAAGTACTAATTTA
Organism: Apaloderma vittatum; assembly: GCF_000703405.1. Classification (NCBI taxonomy): domain Eukaryota; kingdom Metazoa; phylum Chordata; class Aves; order Trogoniformes; family Trogonidae; genus Apaloderma; species Apaloderma vittatum. The sequence continues at coordinate 50,140 of NW_009730142.1, read as the reverse complement.
AAAATCTTATTATTTACAAACAGATTTTACACAAAATTCAAATTAAACTGGATTATTCTATTCAATGCCTATGGGCAACAAGACATTAAGCATTTTAATATGTCTTTGGTGCTTAACTCTGTGAGGGATTGCTAAATGAATGTCTCAAACAGCCTGGAACCAAAGCAGGCCGCGCCCGCCTGCCTGGCACCTGTCGTGTTGGTGCCACAGCCCCCTGCCCACAGTGGCAGAGCTTGGAGCTGTGGCTGCAAGAAGCTGGGAGAGGGAGGGGTGACACCCACCTCAGATGCCCCACCATCTCCCAGTCCTGTTCTCGGTACGTGACGGGGACTTGACTGTATAAAAGGGGAGAACCCCGGGTGGTTAGGAGCAGTTTTCACCCACAACAAGAAGATGGCTGCATGTGCCGTGGTCATCACTGGATCCAAGGGTGGTGATCTTTCCTTTTTCTATCACTTTCTTTCTTTCTCTTTCTAGTCTTACCAAAATGCTTTCCATGGCAAGGCTGGTTCTTCTGCTCGCTAATGGCTCTGTGTTGTGAGGTATGTTGACTGCGCTAAGTGGATGACTGAAGCACATCATTGGTGATTGATAAATAAAATTGGTGTTCGGATCTTTGATGTGACTCACTTCAATCCTGGCCTGGGAATCGGTGAACCTGAGTCATCATCCTGAAGGCTTGAGACATGACAAACTTACATTTCTATCCTTACCTATTCAAACAAGGGCTTTCAGCTCCAGAGATAGCAAGATCCATGGAGGAGATTATTCTGTCATGAAAAAAATAGTGATCATCCCCATCTCAAATTAAGGTACATATAGTTCTTACTGTTTTACAAATGGTCCAAGCCAACACTGCTGGTACAGTGTTGCGATTCAAGCATGTTCTTGGCTAGGTGCATATGGGATGCCTCCAAACTAAACAACAGATTCAGAGAACTTCCTATATGTTCCTATCTGTCTCCAATTCTGCAAGGTTGCCTAAGGAAACTGGAGAAATGATTCTGCATTTCTCTCTTCGACATCATCACAGGCTTTGTGAACAAATTCAACTTTAAGCACTATAAGATCATTCCTTCCACAACTAATTTGCAAGCTGTAAACATCAAGGCAGAAAGTCTACTCCAAATTCCATTCAGCTTTTCCCCAAATCAAGAATTCCAAAGCCCCTTTACAAGAAATCCAAATAAAATACTACCTCACCTTTCCTAAAGTGGTCCTTACCTCCTTCTGGTCTTGCTTCTGAAATAAGATCTTTATCAAATTTCAGGTATTTCCACTTCCTTATTACATAATTTCCCTAAGACCCTTCCAGTCCACGGAGATCCATCTTCTCTTCTTGCTATGGTTTCATCCAGTTTCCTCACCCTAACACCGAGCAGTTCTCTGTTTTAACCCCCAAACAATACTGTTTCTTTTCAAAACCAAGTAACCTTAAGAACCACAGGGTTTCATCATTTCACCCTCCTTAGAGGGAGGATTTCTCCAGCTCATCATCTACTCTGAAATTTTCCCCCTGAAACCTCGCTACAGTAAATGACTCTCAGATCTTGAGGGATCTTAGCACTGTGTATAAATAGCTGATGGGAGGGAATGAAGAAGAGAGAGTCAAACTTTTCTCGGTGGTGCTTGCTAACAGGACAGGAGGCAGAGGCACAAACTGAAACATATGAAATTTCATCTGAACGCACAAAAACACTTTTACACTGTGAGGGTGACTAAACAAGTTGCTCAGAAAGGCTCTGGAGTCTCCATTTTTGGAGACACTCAAAACACAACTGGACATGATCCTGAACAACCTGCTGTAGCTGATCCTGCCTGAGCAGGGGAGTGCACTAGATGATCTCAGGAGGTCCCTTCCAAATAAAAGGATTCTGTGAAATCTCGTTTCCATCTCTGTGTGAACTTGTTCCAGTTCTCTCCCTCAGCAATTGGACCCTCTAGTTTCCATTTCTCCATCCCCAAGGAAAATACAACACACAAGGGACGACTGAACATGCGTTGCAAAGATGATCAACTTTTCCCAGCACTGAAGCTTCTTCTGCCTCTGCATTGCTACACTGCTCTGTTCGTTTATGTTCCTTGCAGTTCCTATTTCATTGGCTGGTATTGCCCGTTCACTGTTCATCAACACTTCCAAACTATTATGAAAGTTTGATAAAAATCGGTCTTAATATAGAACCTTGTGGCATCTTGCTAATAACCTTTTGCCAGGCTGAAAATTGCTTACTCACCTTCTTGCTTTCTACCACTCAGTTATTTAGACATTAGAATTTCATCTCCAACAGTAAACCACCCAGACTCTTCACCAGCCTCTCTGCTGCAGCTTTCTGAAAGTCTAGCATCTCCGATTCAGCCATCCATGCTTTTGATATTGTGCTTGCAGAACCTCAAGACAAGTGAGACAATACAGCAAAATGCTTCACAGTGAGTGTGAAAATACAGGGCAGAACATTTCAGCTGCTGAACGAGATGAAAACCTTTTGCTACATGTACAGTTTACGCCTGCCTGTTTCCTCGCACAGCTGCCTGATGTTTAAAGATTCAGTGGGTGAACCATCAGTGTGAAGGTGGTGGGTTTAGTTTCCCTTGTGAGCTCAGTACATCTGGAGTCAAGCCCCCTATGCATGCCCAAGTTCTCACAATCCTGCTGTATGAGAATTTCTAGTTTTTCTCAGTATCCTGGAAAAACGGGGAAAAATATCTGCAAGATACCTTCGACGATTTTGTGTGTAAAAAGGAAGACAATCAAAGTATATTGAATAGTGAACAGGGTATTTCCCACTGAAAGAAAAATACTTAGAGTAATTGAAGAACAAATTCAGAAATTATTCACAATGTGGTTTTGAAACTGCCATAACCAGATTTATACTTTTTCTGTTCAGAATTTACCTATGAGCAATTCTAGTTTTCTCAGGCTGTAAGTTAACTGATATTTATTTACATTGTATTATCAATTAAGTTGGTTTCCTAACTTAGAGACACTTAGTTTAAAACACTACCACCAAGGACCAGGCAGGCCCCACTGGTTTCGGCTACTTTCCTTGAATAACGCCAAAGATTTTCTGATGCAAATATTGGAAAACCAAATGTAACTTTCAGGTCAAACATTCACTTCATTTAAACATTTTCTGTCTATCTTTAAATGCTGTCTTAATAATCTTTCTTGCTAGGAAGCAGTTAAAATTGCTGTGGAAAGTGATGACAACCCACAATCACAGGTGATATGACTAATTTTTTGTTGTTGCTTTAAACACTGCTATGTTCCTATATTAGCACTACGCCCCATAATAGATTTGAATATATTTTCCAGAGGTTAATGAAATGCTGAAACTGAAAACTAGTTTCTTATCACCTGAAACAATATGCAAGTTTGGCAAATTGTTTACCTAAGAATATTTATTTTAAATGTTCTAGGCGTTTGACACGTTTAGAAGTGGCAGCTTGACTTCAAAATTAATTTGTATTTTATTTAAAGTAGGGTAAGAAATCTAAGGGAAAAAATACAGCATTGCCACAGTTTGAGCCCACCTAGCCAGCAACAAAGAACCACGTAGCTGCTGATTCACTCCCACCCTCCCGCTTTTCAATAAGGCCAATACCAACAAGTTTCAACTAGGCCAAGTGGATCTCACAGTTTGGCCACAACCCCAGGGAGTGCTACAGGCTGGGGCAGGAGTGCCTGGAAAGCTAATCAGCAAAGGTGGTGCTGGTCAACAACTGGCTGAACATGAGCCAGCAGTGTTCCCAGGGGGCCAAGAAGGCCAATGGCATCCTGGCCTGTAGCAGAAATAGGGTTGCCAGCAGGGCCAGGGCAGTGATTGTGTCCATTTACTTAGCACTGGCGAAGCTGCACCTCAAATCCTGTGTTCAGCTTTGGGGCTCTCACTCCAAGAAGGACATTGAGGTGCTGGAGCAGGTCCAAAGAAGGGCAACAAAGCTGGCGAAGGGTCTAGAGAACAAGGAGTGGCTGAGGGAACTGGGGCTGTTCAGCCTGGAGGAGTGTTTCAGCAGGGCTAGTGCTGCTTGAAAAACCTGAGTTCTCAGATCTGTCAGTTCATCCTTTAATGTCACATTTCAGCACAACTATAGGAGTAGTAATGCTGCAGTGTTTTAATACACAAGGCAGCACTTACAGCAGCTCTCCATGTAGTAATATGTGTGGTAATATCATGCTCCTGCACTTGGCGCTGCTGAGGCCACAATGTGAGCACTATGTCCAGTTTTGGGTGCCACAATACAAGAAAGACATTGAGGTACTTGAGTGAGTCCAGAGAAAGGCAACAAAGCTGGTGTAGGGTATGGAGAACAAGTCTTATGAAGAGCAGCTGAAGGAACTAAGATCATTTAGTCTGAAGAATAGGAGGCTGAGGGGAGACTTTATTGTTCTCTTTAGCTACTTGAAAGAAGGTTGCAGAGAGGTGGGGATCAGTCTGTTCAACCAAGTGACAAGTGATAGTACAAGAGGAACTGGCCTCAAGTTGCACCAAGGGAAGCTTAGATTGGGTATTAGGAAGAATTTCTTTACTGAAGACGTTATCAGGCACAGGAATGGGATACCAAGGGAAGTGGTGAAGTTCTCAGCCCTGGAGGTATTTAAGAGTTGAGTAGACACAGTGTTTAGGAATATGGTTTAGTCAAGAACTTATCAGTGTTAGGTTAATGATTGAACTAGATAATCTTAAAGGTCTTTACCAATCTAGGCAATTCTGTGATTCTGTGACTCCTTTTCAGGATGGGGAAGAGAAAATTCAACAAAAGGTTTGAGGATCGAGATTAAGGACAGGGAGGGCTCACTCACCACTTACAATCATGGGCAAAAACCAGAGTAGACTTGGGGATAAAACTTCAGTTTAGCTAAAACACCAAAAGCCACAACCAGTTTACCAATCAATTAGATCAGAGTAGGATATTGAGAGAATAAATACAACCAGATCTTAAAAACTTGTTCCACCCACCCCTCCCTTCTTCCCAGCTACCTCCTCCCCTTCACTAGTACAGGGGGTAGGGATTGGGGATTATGGTCTGTCCATCGTGCATTGTCCATGCCACTCCTTCCTCCTCCGGGAGAGGACTCCTCCTAGTCTTCCTGTGCTTCAATGTGGTGTCCCTCTCACGGGAGCCAGCTGTCCTTGAACTTCTCCAACATGACACCTTCCCATATGGCTGCAGTTCTTTACAAACTGCTCCAGTGAGGACTGCTGCAGTCCTCTCAGTGATGGACTGCTCCACCACAGGCTTATCTCTGAGTCATAGCATGCTTCAGGTGTGGTCCTCTGCTGCAGTGTGGGGTCCTCCATAGGCTGCTGCATCCTGGACCTTTCACCACTGTTAGTGTCCTTGAGCTGCAGGGGCTCATCCTGCCATCTCATCACAGGTCCCAGTGGAATCTCTGCTTCAGTGGCCTTCTCCCCCTGCCTTCCATCGCATGGTTGCCCCTTTCACCCTCCTATCCCTTCCAAAGCATATAGCCCCTGAACACAGAACAAGAGGAAGTTGCCCAACAGATTTCTCCCCTTAAATATGTGGATTGCAGAGGTGCTGATTAGCTCAGCCCTTACCAGAGAAGGGTCTGACTTTTATCTGGGCTGGGGAAGGCTCTGGAAGCTTTGCACAGTGTGAGGGACTGCTAAATGAATGTCTCAAACAGTCTGGGCCTTTTCTGAACGTGCCTGGTGCCTGTCCGTGTTGGTGAGGGCTGACCTGGCACTTTGCTGAGCCCCCTGCCCCGTCTGTCCACCGGTGGAGCTGTGGGGGCAGGTAGGGCTTGGAGCTGGGGCTGCAGGAAGCCAGGAGAGGGAGGAGTGATCCCCCCTCAGAAGACCCCACCGTCCCCCAGACTGGTTCCCAGTAATTTTCCACCATGCAATGTGGTGAGAACTTGACTGTATAAAAGGCAATCACTGTGGGCATTTGGGGCGGGGCGCGCTCTTAGCCCACCACAAGAAGATGGCTGCATGTCCCGTGGTCATCGCTGGATCCCAGGGTGGTCATCTTCCCTTTTTCTATCGTTTCTTTCTCTCTTTTCTAGTCTTAACAAAAGGCTGTCTATGGCAAGGCCGGTTTCTCTTGCTTGCTAATAGCTTGTTGCTGTGAGGCATGTTGATTTAAGTGGACAATTGAAATGCATTGTTCTTAGCTCTTTGGTAATCGATCAATAAAACTGGTGTTCGGATCTTTGGTGTGACTCACCTCAATCCTGGCCTGGGAATCAGTGAACCTGAATCATCGTCCTGAAAGCACGGGACTTGACACACAGGAACCACCCCATAGCCACCTAACTACCGAAAAATCCCATCAGACACAAATCCACCGCCAACCTTAAACCTTCATAAATATTAAATCTTCTTCAGAAAGAGAATGAAGAAGTCAATTACTTGCATAGCTCCAGTTCAAGAGATATGCTTTACCATCTGCCAACAGCCACTGCTGACTTCCGAAATGACAGGTACCTCAATATGGAATGGGATTTTATTCTGTAAAATCAACTTTTAAGGAATGTGCTTTAGTCATACTTACGTATGGGAATTTGCTTGTTTGCAGCAAATTCACTTTTGCTCCTTTTTCACTTCAGTTTAAACCACTCTTTGGAAACTGATCGCTCATTTTGTATAGTCTTGAAAAAAACCTCCTGCGTGATCAGTATTTCTAAGCAAGTAGTATATACTAGTCAGTGCAGCAGTATACACTCAGCCTAACAAAACGGTACCTGGCCAGTGTGGAGAACAAAGGATGTAACATTTTTAAGTACTCCTTATAAATCCTTAACACATATTTAAAAAGCGTTGGCTCCAGTTTTCTTTTTTAATTCATTTTCCCCAGTCAGCAAAATCTGGTATGAACAAACTACTGTACTTAATGAAAAGTTTCTATAGAACTAGTCAGATCTGGTTATCTGATGATTAATCATCATTGTTAATCATAGCTAGCAGTAAGGCAGACATTGTGAAGTTTTTAAAATTACTAATCATTTATTTTTTGAAGCAGCAGCATTGAAGCAAGACAAGTAAATGTGTTTGGAGAGCCTTAATTACAAAGGTGCTGCCTTTGCTAAGTGAAGATGTGGAATGTTTAGCAGTCAAAAGACCATCATGAACTGCAATTTAGGAGCATCACAAGAGTTTGGAACTAAAGAAATTATTTTTAAAGTCAAGCACACCAAGCATTACTGAATGACATTGAATGATTTTGATTGTGAATCTGCATGTGTGTTTTAATATGATCTATAGCTGACCCATTAGAGGAGTGAACTCATCTGCTACAATTTGTGGTTACGTGCTACAACTCTGTTTAAGACTTTGGCAATCACTCCTGACCCTGGGAGAAGGTCTCTCGGCACCCATTGGGACCAACAGGAAAATGAAGAGGATCTTCATGAACAGCTTTGCTAAGGAGCTCACCCTATACGGTAGTCCCTTTTCAAACACAGAACATGGTTCAAACGTTGCAAAACAGACATCTTCACAAGAGGAAAGATGAAACCTTAGCACCTAACACCCTGTTCTTCACGGCGGTAGTTTCTTGAATATCCGTATCTTTGTTTGTGAAGCCTAGCCATGATGATGATGCTTGAATAGTGCAACTTGCAGAGCAATGGCAATCGCCTTTCATCGGTGAGATGTTGGGGCACTGCAGGACCTGGGTTTTGTGCCTGCAAATCCTCTGAGGCTTCCCTGGAATAGCTGAACCCCTTCTCCACTGAGGCATGGCTCACAGAACACCTCCTGCCAGTATGTTGGTGATGACGCCAGCACTTGCTTAACCTGACAAGAAGGAGAGTTCTTTCCCAGAGGCTTTGACCACAAGTGCTCCCAGGACGGCTTACAGCGCTGCAGCATCTATGTGCTCCCTCCCAGGCCATTGCAACAGCAGAGTTTGTCAGGAAACAGTCTGGCCTGTGGAAACGAGGCAGGAATCCTCTGCCTCTTCACTAAAGTGAAGGTAGGAGGCCACAAACTCCCTCCTGGTGAGGCGAGGAATGCTGCGACAGCCATGCGGAGGGAGTTCTGAAGGAGGACCAGGCAGGGCAGCAATGCATCTGGCCCCACTGGAACAGGGTGGTCATGGTGAAACACGAGTGCCTGTTGCCTCCCAGTCCCATGTATACATAATATACATCGATCTACAGGCATATTTTGTACGCATACCTATATAGAAATGCTTTTTTTAACTTTGTAAATCCAGACCTTTAACACACTTAATGTTACCTATCATACTTGAGGTTGTCTAACCTGAAAACATTTGTAGAAGTAAAATTATTCCAGTATTTGTTTTGCATTGGACAAACAACTGGACTACTTAGTAGGATTAAATTATAGTGTGGATAAAATTACCTTTCGAAGCTGAAAAAAAATTCAACAACATGCAATGAGAATGCATGTGTAATTAACACTTCAGATAGGGTGAGGGCCTAAAAATGGTCATTTCATTGACGCACCAAAGATAATTTTTTGAAGATGGAAGAAGCAGAATTATTCCTCTCAATTTGCTTCAGCAGATACTTTCAAAGACATTTAACTCTTATCATAGACAGAAAAAGTTTGTAACTCACTGTCATTATCTCTTCTGGAAGGTAAACTGCTAAAATTTGTAATCCTTGGGAGTTTAATTGTGCTGTAGGAAAAAAAAATCCCAATTTAAATTATTTTTTGCCTTGAAAAACAAAGCTCAAAGGGAAACAGGATCAAAGATCCTTCCTCATGAGAATTTCAGAAACTATATTTTGCTGCTTTAGTGTAAGGCAATTTGTTGTATTCAGCTTCCTTTCTTCCCCAAGAAGCTAAAGTCCGAAATTTCAACAACAAAAAGAGCTAAAGCTTCCTGCAGTCCTAATCCACAACCTTCCAGGGCAAATTTAATCCATTATGTAGAGACTTAATATATAAGGATATTATATATATTTTTCTGCTCTTTTAAGTTGAAATTTACCCACTTTTTCAGTACTAGATTGCTGCTGAACACCAACAGACACTTGTTTCGCAGTGTGCTAGTTGACAGTGCTTGTCACATAAGCAGTTATGGTGAAGATAATTGTTTTCATTCATAGACCAAGCCATGGAGTGAAATCTTCCAAGATGAAAAGCTGAACACCTGGTGATAAATATAGCTTGTTCCCTAATGCATACAAAAATGAATACGTACGCAGAGACATTACTCAGAAAGCTAATCACAACATTACCATGCCGTTATTAGTCAAAAGTATGTCCATCATTCCTGACAGAGCCTGTGCCAACATTAGTTACCAAGCACTAAAATAAACTGCAGTTAGCCCTCCACCATGTGAAGTAATGGAGGCTTGAATGCCTTGGAGAATGATGTGGGCAGGTCTGGCTCAGCTGTGCGCAGCCATGCTGACGGGTTTGACCTGATCGCAGGAGGCTGCACTGGGAACTTGGAGGCTCAGCCACAGAGCAGAAATGCGGAAAGCATCCTTTCGCCAGGGCCAGACTACAGCAAGTGGAGCTCACTCCCTTCAAAACGTCAGGAAGCATCACTTAACACTGCTTAAGTGATTTTACTGAAGGGTAAGAGAAAAGGATTGCTCTGCAACCAAGTACTCCCAAAAAGTATTGCTTCTTTTTTCTGTACATTACACAGTCGTGCTGTGCAGGGTCAAAGCCAGTGAGGCTGACCAGGTCTGTGCTAATTTATGAGCCAAAAGATGAGGATGTCAGCAGAATAACTGTGCAACAAATGCAATCTCAGTCAAATATTACCAGGTTCTGATACGTGCAATCCACAGACAGGAGGGACCATTAGCACACTGAATCCCTTTCCTTGCAAGCACTAAAAAAACAGTCAAAACTTAATTGTGAGAGTTGATGTTGGTGGATGTTTGAGAAAATGATACAGAGATAACATACAGATAAATTGTAACAATTCCTCTAAAAAACCTCTGCATGTCAAGGTAAAAAGCAGGAAAAAATAAGTTATCAAACAACTTTCTGCAGAAAGATGTTGGCTGCTGGGTACAGGGCAAGGGCTTGCATTCTGAGCCCCAGCAGCTTCTGCCACTGAAGCCAACGGGCTCAGGTTTTCCCTGTGAACAAAAGGAAGGTTTCAAAAACAATTACTCCCAAGAGGGTCAGTAACAAAAAAACCCTCAGATTTTTAAAAGCATCTGGTTATCTGGTAAGATGATCAAAAGCATCTAGGTGTCTTTAAAGAACTAATCCCCTCTGGATAAAAATAAAAACCTGTCAGAATGATTTAGTCATTCCTTAGTGAAGCACACAAAGTTGACTTCAACTTTGAAGGTAGAAGATGAGAACTTAAATTGGAAAATCTCAAAATGGAAAAGAGGCTTCTCTCCCTCTTCCCACTCACAAGGTGTGAAAAATGAAAGCACATAAAAAAGAGCAGCTTTACCCTGCCATTCCTGCAGCTGTCCAGGTAACAAATAATTAAAATGCAAAGTGAGACTCATGTTTTCAAATAATTATTTCAGTCGTGACCATCTGGCCTCAGACTTTTCAGTTACAGTTATGAAATATCCTGGTGATATGACATTGATGGAAAAAAAGCAAAGAATAGAGATACTGAAAAAATTCCAGGTACAGCCAAGAATTAATTGGAATTAATTATTCATCTACCTCTGGTGCGTTTCTCTGTGTTACGACAGCTAAAAGCAAGAGAGAAAGAACTTAGAAAAGTAAGATTTTTTTTTCACAAGAGAAATAAAGAAATCGGTGATAAAAATGGAACCCCACATCTTCAGATACAAGATACACATTGATATTCACTACAACCTCTACAAACACAATTTAAGCATTACAATCTAAGTTTTTCTCTGAGACAATTCAAATGGGAATAATCTTTCTCTTAGGAAGGAATACGGAAGATGAGGGATAATGTGGGCCCCCTCTGTAAGGAAATGGAAGACCTGGTTACCCAGGACATGGAGAAGGCTGAGTTACTTAATGACTTATTTGCCTTGGTCTTCACCAGCAAGTCCTCCAGCCACATTGACCAAGCCACAGAAGGCAAAGGCAGGGACTGGGAAAATGGACTGTTCACTGCAGGGCAAGATCAAGTTTGAGACCATCTAAGGAACATGAAGGTGCAGAAGTCTATGGGATATCCCTGGGTCCTGAGGGAACTGGCTGATTAAGTTGCTAAGCCACTGTCCATCATACTTTAGAAGTTGTGGCAGTTAGTGAATGCTGACTGGAAAAGGGGAAGCATAACCATCTGGGAACTAGAAGCCAGTCACTCACCTCTGTTGCCAGCAAGATCATGGAGCAGATCTCCTGAAGATTATGCTAGAGTACATGGAAAAAGCAGGAGGTGAGTGCCAACAGCCAACATGGCTTCACTAAGAGTACATTTGTCATTGTGCCTGACAAATTTGGTGGCCTTCTATGATAGGGTTACAGCACTGGTGGACAAGGGAAGAGCAACTGACGTCATTGTCCTGGACTTCGGTAAAGCATTTGACGCTCTCCCAGGTGCCATCTTTGTCTCTAAAGTGAAGAGACATGGATTTGATGGATGGAACATTCAGTGGGTAAGGAACTGGCTGGATGGTCACACTCAATATGTTGTGGTCAATGGTTCGGTGTCTGAGAGGAGATCAGTTATGAGTGGCGTTGTTCAGGTATTAGGATTGATGTTGTTTAATGTCTTTATCAGTGACAGGGAGAGTGGGATTGAGTGCACCTTCAGCAAGTTTGCTACCAAGACCAAGCTGAGTTTTTTGGTTGACACATTGTAGAAAAGGGATGCCATCCAGAGGGACCTAGACAGGTTTGAGAAGTGGACCCATGCAAACCTCATGAGGTTCGTCAAGGCCAAATGCAAGGTCCTGCACCTGGGTTGAAGCAATCTCAAACACAAATACAGGCTGTGCAACAAGCGGATTGAAGCAGCCCTGCAGAGAAGGACTTGTGGGTGGATGAAAAACTGAACATGAGCCAGCAATGTGCACTTGCAGCCCAGAAAGCAAACTGCATCCTGGGCCGCATCAAGAGAAGTGTGCCCAGCAGATCAAAGGAGGTGAGAGGGAGGTGCTCTTGTGAGATCCCAACTGCAGTACTGTGTTCAGCTCTGAGGCTCCTGACATAACAAAGACACGAATCTGTTGGAAGGGGTCCAGAGCACGGCCACAAAGATCATCATAGTGCTGGAACATCTCCCCTACGAGGACAGGCTGAGAGAGCTGGGGTTATTCAGGCTGGAGAAGAGAAGACTCCGGGGAGATCCTATAGTGGCCTTTCAGTACCTGAAGGGGGCTACAGGAAAGAAGGGGAGGGACTCTTTATCAGGGAGCATAGCAATAGGAGAAGGGATAACATATTCAAAGTGAAAGAGTGCGGATTTACATCAGACATTAGGAAGAAGTTGTTCACTATGACGGTGGTGAGACACTTGACTGTGTTGCCCAGGGAAGCTGTGGAAGCCCCCTGTCTGGCAGTGTTCAAGGCCAGGCTGGATTGAGCTTTGAGGAACCTGGTCTAGTGGGAGGTGTCCCTGCCCATGGCAGAAGGGTAGAACTAGATGACCTTTAAGGTCCTTTCCAACCCAAACCATTCGATGATTCTATGAATATTTCTGCTCCCAATCTTACTGCTTTCCTAATTCCTTCTGCTTGTATGGCTGAATGTATAGTCAAGAAACAGTACTAAGTAGGGGAGAAAGTTATACTATAGAACATTAAGACAAGCTGCTGATGATGCTGAATTATACTGCTGGATTTCTCATTAGTAGGCACAACTAAGTTCCTTCAGAACTCTCAGTTTATGACACAGCTTTGTGAACTAAAAGCTAGTAATGATGCCAAAGAAATGGTACAATTTGGGACAGCATATACCATGTTAGGAGTTATGGAAGTGTTACTTTTTGATAAAATCCTAAGCATATTACCAAAAAAACCCATACAGAACTACTAGTTAGTTTAACAGTAAGAAGAGAAACTTTTATTTTTTATTTATAACAACTTATTTTCAGGTTTCAGTAGGCTCTTCCATAGAGGATGGAAGGCTAAAATTGTTTCATAATTTTTAAAAAGAGTATTAGGTATACAAAATCTTGTTTCCGTTTATCTAGAAGCTTTGTAAAAATTCCTGTAGCTGTGCAACTATTTCTGTGTCCACGGTTTCCATAAGTGCCTGAAAGCCTTGTTCTCCC